>NC_091226.1:9876573-9966573 GCF_040958095.1 Procambarus clarkii
TAAAATTGCTACCTAAGCCGAACTAATGGATAGAACTCCCCAACAGAAAACAAGTAAACTAGTATGACGTCACACGTCACCGCGCTGCTGTCTGCGCAGCTCCCCCCTCCCCGGGAGGGTGGAAGAGGGAGGGGAGCCCCAGACCTCTCACGCCGGCTATCCACCCATCAGTTCTTTGGCTGATGCTATAGGCACCGGTTGTGTGCTCTGGCTCCATTAGTTGTTTCAGCACTACCTAGAGTGTGGTGTCTGTCCTCTAGGCGGTGCGTGAGCCGGGAGTGAGTCTCCAGTACTCGGGCTGCATGCGCCTAGGGTTCCCTTCCCTAGGTGCCCTGTAAGTACTGCCCTTGGGGTTTGGGGGGCCACCTTCCACAAGTTCCTTTGGTTCTGCCCCTGCTAGGCCGTTTACTGCTTGGTTTTTGGCCACTCTTTGTGTGCTCGGGTGTTCTGTCTCCCTTGTTCGCCTTAGGGTAAGGGGCAGTTTTGCATTGGTGGGGTTCAGGGTGCTGCGCAGCTTGTTTTCACCTATATGGTGGCCAACTCTGTTCCGCTTAGGTACGCTGTCCTCTTGTGGGGTTTCTTTTTATTTTATTTATCTACCTGGTGGGGGTCTGCCTTAGTTCTTGACCCCTGTGTCCCTTGTGTTCTGAGTATTATTCCGGTGGTTCCCCCTGCTAGGTCCCCGTGAGTGTATACGTCCCGGGGGTTCAGATGTTAGAAAGTTGTTGGGTAGCTTTGGGCGAGGGGAGCTGGTCAGCCGAGCGGACAGCACGCTGGACTTGTGATCCTGTGGTCCTGGGTTCAATCCCAGGCGCCTGCAAGAAACAATGGGCAGAGTTTCTTTCACCCTATGCCCCTGTTACCTAGCAGTAAAATAGGTACCTGGGAGTTAGTCAGCTGTCACGGGCTGCTTCCTGGGGGTGGAGGCCTGGTCGAGGACCGGGCCGCGGGGACTCTAAAAAGCCCTGAAATCATCTCAAGATAACCTCAAGATAGCCTGTTAGCAGTACCCTGCCTGGGATTACCTGAGCGTGAGTCCTATTATAGTAAATGCTCAGGACCCTGGGAAACCCCTGGGGGCGTGCGGGTCCGATGGATGTGACCTCGGAGTCCCCCCTCGCTTCCAGCGAGTTTGAGGATTGCTCTGGCCCCTTGTCTCAGGGTGACTCTCTGTTTTGCCTCCGTCTGCTGCCTGTGGGGTCAGTGACACCTTCGACCCGGAGTCCTGCGAGTTTTGTTGCTCGTTGTGGCTCGGTTACCCAGTTGTGCTGACTAAGCGGGGTGCAGGCAGCAGGGGCGTTGCATGTTGAGCCTTGGTGGTGGCAATGCTCCCGTTTGTTTGCTCCCCGGAAGCCCCGGGGCTGCCCCATTTTTGTTCGTGTTGAGACTTGGGGGTGTTGGTTGCTTCGGTTCCTTCCACGCCCCCTTGTCTTTCCTCTGGATCCCCCTTCCTGCCTCCATCCGGTTCCTTACCGTCTGTAGATTAGGGGCGGGGTTCAATGGTTTTGAGACTCGGGCGGTCTCGGGGAATTCCCCTTCCGGGGTAGTGACTGGGGCATTTGGGCCTGTTCCTCCAGCCGTGTTGTAAGAGTCTGCCAGTGGGCTCCCTTCCTTAGTATTTTTGCGGCTGCCTTGGTTTTCTGGTATGGCCGGGGCTTTGGGGGGACAGCTCGGCCCCGGGGCCTGTCATGTGGGTTCCTGGGGCTGGGGAGGGGCTGACTTGGGGGGGCCTAGGCCCCGTAGGACCCCACAGGGTTTTTTTCTCCCCTCTAGGTGGGGCTTGCGGTTACGCGGAGAGGGGTTTTTTACTCCCCCCCTCGCTGTACGAGTTGTTGGGCATCGGCCCCTCCCCGGGCTTGGTTCCTTGTCCTTTGAGTCGGTTGATTCCGTCCTGTAGGTGGGTGCTCTTCTCCGTTGCTCCCCCTTTTTGGGGATGGGGTATCTTTGTCATGTGTGATGGGTTGTTTTTTCTAATTAGCGATTCCTAGGGTTGCATTCTATTTGGCTACTTTTCTTGTGCAGTAGTCCTGGTTGGAGCCTTCCCACAGGGCGGCTTGTGTGCTTCGGCCAGCGTGTCCTGCATATGCGCCGTGGGAGTTTTTGGTCTGGGTGGTGCGTTTCAGTGCTGGTGTTTTGCGCCCTTTTTTCTCGGGTGCTTCGCCTCTCGCTCTTCTCCCTTCTCCTGTATGTGCCCCATCGCTCTGGGGGTGTCCTGGATTACAGCTGTGGACGCCGAGGTTTTCCCTGTGTCATGGGTGTGGGCCTCCTCTTTCTCCTCTACCCTACTCTCCTGCGTGTCCGGCTCTGGCTTCTTCACCTGGCGGTGCTCCCAGGATCTTCTTGGCACTGTTGGGTCGATGTCACGTTCGTGCCACCGTTCGACAGGTGAGTTTCTGCGGTCTGGCGTCTTTTGGCTGGGCGCTGGATGCGGAGATGTTTATATACCTGTCTTTATTTAGGTACATTTATGTGCGAATAAGACCGTTGGCACACCGGTGACTGTCCCTTTTTAACCCTTCCAGTCCCACTCATAGGCATGTCCAACCCATGCTAGAGTCATTCAGGGGTCCCACCTCTTTTGTGTTATGAGGTGTGTTTGTTGTGGTGCTGATTATGTACTCACCTGGTAGGACTCACCTGGTTGGGCTCACCTGGTTGGGTTCACCTGGTTGTGCTTGCGGGGCTTGAGCTCTGGCTCTTTGGTCCCGCCTATATGGAAGAACATGCAGGATAGTACCAGTGGAGAGCAGTGGTGCCATAGGCACAATCGGGGAACACTGTATAAACATCAGAGGTCTGCGGTTGTTAAACGTCCTGTCTGCGAGCATATGCCATATTGCCGGTACATCCGTGGATTTCTTCAAGAGAACACTAGTCTGTTTTTTAATGGAGGTTCTGGCCCATTCTGGCTGTGGTGGGTATGTGAGCCTGCAGGCCTCTCCAAGCAACAGCTTGGTGGACCAACCTCTCGCATGTCAAGCCTAGCCTCGAGCCGGGCTTGGGGAGTAAATGACCTCCCAGAACCCCATCAAGCACGTATCTCCACCATCGGTTGCCTGGTATGCAGGTTCCTGGGCCTGCTGGGCTCTGTTGTGTCTCCGTTGGCCCTGTTCGGGGGTCGGCCTGGAGTCTGCCTGCACCGTTCTCTGCCTTTGCAGAGGCAAGTTGCTACATACATGTTGCGTGTGGTGCATGTTGCTGCTGCACGTGTGCATTGGTAATGTGTTTCGCGGTGGCGTGTCCTTGTTCTTATGTCAGGTTGTGGTGTGGCACTTTGCTGCTGTTTTGTGCCTGGGGTTTGCGTATAGGGGTTTGCTTGTGTTATTTTTCGTGGTCTTTGGGTCCCTGGCTTGGCCCTTCCATGTGCGTGGGGTTCTGTCCACGCCTGGTTGTGTTTCCTGGGGTTTGAGCTTTGGCTGTTTCGTCCTGCCTCTCCCCTTGCATCTCCTTTTCTCGGTTTTGCCTGCACTTGCTGCTGTATGGGGGGGGGTCGGTTTCTGCCGCTTCCCTTCCTTGTGTGTTCCCTTTGTTTCCTCCTCTGCCGCAGGGGTTTTCTTTGTACGTTGCTTGGCTTCTTGGGCGTTCCTTCACCCTGTGTCATATGGTGCACTTGTGTCTTGGTCTGTTTTCGTTGCTCGTACCCCTTGGTTTGGGTACTGTTCTGGTGGCAATCCTTACGCCTTCTTCGGTTTTCCTGGCTTGCCCTGCCTGTTGGCTTTTCAGGGTCTTGCAAGGTCTTACGTCGGACCCGTCATTTCTGATCTTCTGGCAGGTTTGCTCGCATTGGGGAGCTTTCTGTTCGGCAGACGTTCCATCTAGTTTGTGCCGGCTTGGGCTTTGGTGGTCGCGCCTGAGATCTTCCCGCAGCTCCGCCTTTTCCTGGACTTGGATGAGCCTTGTCAGGGTTGCTTACGTTTTGCCTCGTGTGTCTCGCCTCTGGTTGGTGATCTGGTGGCTTCGTTGTTGCTGTCCCACCTGCGTACTTCTTCTTGGAGGCAGTATGGGGTATTTTGGCGGTCCTTCCTTTTCCTCCTGTCCCTTCTTAGGTGGCTGTGGTTGTTAAGGTCGGCTTGGTTTTTCTGGTGGGGGTTGGGGGCCGTCGTCTTGCCACATAATGTCGCCTGGTTTTGTGCGGCGCTGGCGAAGCCACTTCAGCTTGCTAGAAAGGAGACGAGAGAGATACCAAATAATAAACACATGGAAAATACTGGAGGGCCAGGTCCCAAATCTACACAGTAAAATAACAACGTACTGGAGTGAACGATATGGAAGAAACTGCAAGATTGAACCAGTGAAGAGCAGAGGTGCCATCGGCACAATCAGAGAGCACTGTATAAACATCAGAGGTCCGCGGTTGTTTAACGTCCTCCCAGCGACTATAAGAAATATTGCCGGAACA
Organism: Procambarus clarkii; assembly: GCF_040958095.1. Classification (NCBI taxonomy): domain Eukaryota; kingdom Metazoa; phylum Arthropoda; class Malacostraca; order Decapoda; family Cambaridae; genus Procambarus; species Procambarus clarkii. The sequence goes on from NC_091226.1 coordinate 9,880,973, forward strand.
ACCGTGGACATCTTCAAGAGAAAACTGGACTGTGTTCTAAGAGAAGTTCCAGATCAGTCGGGCTGTGGTGGGTATGTGGCCCTGCGGGCCGCTCCAAGCAACAGCCTGGTGGACCAAACTCTTGAGTTATCTTGAGATGATTTCGGGGCTTTAGTGTCCCCGCGGCCCGGTCCTCGACCAGGCCTCCACCCCCAGGAAGCAGCCCGTGACAGCTGACTAACACCCAGGTATCTATTTTACTGCTAGGTAACAGGGGCATAGGGTGAAAGAAACTCTGCCCATTGTTTCTCGCCGGCGCCTGGGATCGAACCCAGGACCACAGGATCACAAGTCCAGTGTGCTGTCCGCTCGGCCGACTGACTCTCACAAGTCGAGCCTGGCCTCGGGCTGGGCTTTGGGAGTAGAAGAACTCCCAGAACCCCATCAAGCAGGTATCGGTCTTTGTGTTACTTCTGCACCGTTAGTAAGCTGTCTCGTGCGTTGTTTCACCTCCGGCCTGTTTGTGCGCCGCTTGCACAGTCCTGGTCTCTGGTCAGCGTGCTCTGTCTTCTCCTCGGTTGGTGGTGCCCCTTCGGTTCCGGTTTGTTTTTCGTCGTCTCTTTTTCCTGTTGGGATTTGCCTCTGGGGATCGGGTCGCTGGGCTTCTTGCTCTCCTCCACAGGGATTTTTCTGCTCCTGCGGTCTTGGCGTTTTGGTTGTTCGGTGGTAGCCGTCTCCATCTTTTCTGGCACGGGATGTGGCTGCTGCGTTCCGGAGGGGTCCTTGGTTTGTTGGTGCTTGGTTGGTCGGGCCGGGGGTAATTACCTAAGTGTAGTTACAGGATGAGAGCTACGCTCGTGGTGTCCCGTCTTCCCAGCACTCTTTGTCATATAACGCTTTGGAACTACTGACGGTCTTGGCCTCCACCACCTTCTCACGTAACTTTTTCCAACCGTCTACCACTCTATTTACGAAGGCGAATTTTCTTATATTTCTTCGGCATCTGTGTTTAGCTAGTTTAAATCTATGACCTCTTGTTCTTGAAGTTCCAGGTCTCAGGAAGTCTTCCCTGTCGATTTTATCAATTCCTGTTACTATTTTGTACGTAGTGATCATATCACCTCTTTTTCTTCTGTCTTCTAGTTTTGGCATATTTAATGTTTCTAACCTCTCCTCGTAGCTCTTGCCCTTCAGTTCTGGGAGCCACTTAGTAGCATGTCTTTGCACCTTTTCCAGTTTGTTGATGTGCTTCTTAAGATATGGGCACCACACAACAGCTACATATTCTAGCTTTGGCCTAACAAAAGTCATGAACAATTTCTTTAGTATATCGCCATCCATGTATTTAAAAGCAATTCTGAAGTTAGAAAGCATAGCATAGGCTCCTTGCACAATATTCTTTATGTGGTTCTCGGTGATAGTTTTCTATCTAGAACCACCCCTAGATCTCTTTCTTTATCAGAATTCTTTAAAGATTTCTCACATAATATATAGGTTGTGTGAGGTCTATGTTCTCCTATTCCACATTCCATAACATGACATTTATTAACATTAAATTCCATTTGCCAAGTGGTGCTCCATATACTTATTTTGTTCAGGTCTTCTTGAAGGGCATGACAATCATCTAAATTTCTTATCCTTTCTATTATCTTAGCATCATCAGCAAACATGTTCATATAATTCTGTATACCAACTGGTAGATCATTTATGTAGACAATAAACATCACTGGTGCAAGAACTGAACCCTGTGGTACTCCACTTGTGACATTTCTCCATTCCGATACATTGCCTCTGATTACTGCCCTCATTTTTCTATCAGTCAGAAAATTTTTCATCCATTTTAGAAGCTTTCCTGTCACCCCTCCAATATTTTCCAGTTTCCAGAACAACCTCTTATGTGGAACTCTGTCGAAAGCCTTTTTAAGGTCCAGATAGGTGCAGTCAACCCAACCATCTCTTTCCTGTAATATCTCTGTGGCTCGATCATAGAAACAGTAAATTTGATACACAGGATCTTCCAGATCGAAAACCATACTGTCTGTCTGATATTATATCATTTCTCTTCAGGTGTTCTACCCATTTAGTTTTGATTAGTTTTTCCAATACTTTCACTATTACACTTGTCAATGATACAGGTCTATAATTGAGGGGGTCTTCCCTTGCTGCCACTTTTGGGTGTGTTGTGGTTTGTGTTCAGTGGCGGCCCTCCGCTGTTATTTGAGTGCCTCGGCCTCTATGTCCGGGGCACGCTTTGAGTTGATCCGGTTCCGTTCTTCCCTGTTCGCTGGTGAAAGTGTCCCGGGTTGTCCGCAGTGTTATTGCGGCTAGCCTGCCTGTGTTCTTTCCCCATGACCGTGACGTTCGTGGCTTCGCTCCTCTTGCTGCTGTCCGGGCGGCGTGCCCTTACTGTCATTCGGGCACAGGTCTTTTGGTGTTCGTACAGGAGGCCTTGCTGATCGTTGTCTCGTGTTGTTCCCGGGCCCTTTCGGGGCTGTGTCGCTTTGGGTTGGCGTTTGCTGCCGGTTGTCTCGCTTCTGTTGAGGGGGTGCGTGGTGTCTGCCTCCCGGTGCCGTCCCTTTGACCTTCCACTGTGGGTAGTTAGCTCTGGGAAGCCAACGGGGTGCTCCCCCAGAAAACCAGTGTTGAATGTAATGAAACGCCATTTTCTGGGTGAGACCCGGAGGCTCCCCGGCAACCCTACCTACCTCCCGGTCAGTGTTTTTTTGCGTGTTTTGACATCCAGCCTCAGAACTGATAGGTGGATAGCCGGCGTGAGAGGTCTGGGGCTCCCCTCCCTCTTCCACCCTCCCGGGGAGGGGGGAGCTGCGCAGACAGCAGCGCGGTGACGTGTGACGTCATACTAGTTTACTTGTTTTCTGTTGGGGAGTTCTATCCACTAGCTTGGCTTTTGGTAGCAGTTTTCACCAGAATAGGGGTTTGTTTTGGAATGCTTACCTTTCTGGATGCTTAACTCGGTCGATGGCAGACATAGAATGCTTCCAACCACACGGGGGTTTCTATAAGCTATTGCTCCCCTTGCCTCTCTGAGGGGTCCAGGTTCTGGCCGTGGTCCCCGGTAGGCCCTAGAATTCCATACACATGACTGATGCCAAAGTCTGACATTAGCATATCAGCGTGGTAAAGCTCCGGGGAGCCTCCGGGTCTCACCCAGAAAATGGAATTTCATTACATTCAACTCTGGTTTTCTCCACTTGTTGTGCGTCTGCATTGTGGCAATTTGTGATGAGTGAAACAATTCATCACAATGACAACAGCTTATCTTTCCTCAGGATTATAATTGAATTGTCCTTTCGTCTGAATAGCTTGGTATCTATTACAAATTGACCCTTTGCTTTGAGCTGCAGATCTTTGGGTGCACCACTCTGCAATCAGAGAGTACCACATGTGTATACCCAATGTTCAAGCAGCTTTTCTGTGAGTTTTACAGTTATAGTAGTTATCCATATATAAATGATAATCTTTGTTCTTCAGGGGTTCAATCAAGCCCATAACCATCTCATTTGTTGTTTCGCAATTCCAGCTTACACTTCAAAATCATATATGTAACCAGTAGTGAATTCAGCAAGCATGTACAGCTTTACTCCATACTTAACAGGTTTATTTGGATTATAAACCTTGGAAGGTGTCATGACATTGTACCTTCATATAAAAACTCGGTTGTTTATGAGGAATCTAGAATGTTGTAAATTTGCTTGTTAAATATTGCATCACTGTTCTAACTTTTATGTGTCTGTCTTCATTGTCTTTAGGAATGGCATTGTTGTTATAAGTATGAAAATACTTTGCAATCTGTTGATATCGTTTTGAAGTCGTATACGTATTGAAAGAAGATACATGCCACAATTTACCCGTTTGCCAGTACATTCTCATCATTGGCAACTTCATAATGGCCATCAACATTGTCAGTCCTAAATATCTTGCCATATCTTTTACACTTACTTCATCCCACCTTTTTGTGGTGTTGTTGGAAGTATTTGCTATGTTTTGTGAAGCATACAAGTTTGTTTTATATACCATAAATTCAAGCAACTCTCATGTCACAAATAACTGTATAAATCCTAGAGGAGTGCTAGGTGCTGGTATAGTCAAGCCTAGTGTTCCTGTAAAAGTGTCTACACGTGATGGAATGTTACCAGTAGACCAGCCATTACCATCATTTGTCGGTGGAGTAGATTGGGTACGATCGCTATGCGCTACGTACAGCACGCTTTCGAATGGCAGGCCTTGCACGTGTTGCGGTATCTCCATCAGAATCCTTACTCAAATCAAATTCACCCTCACTTGCCGTGAGGTGAGTAGGTAATAAAGAGTTGACTATCTGCATCACTTGTCAGTTTCTTCAGTCTCATTATCTGAAAATTCTTCAACTGAAGCCTGAAACTTGATTGGTGTGCACCTCATTCGGCTGTACTTTAGGTGAACTCTACTTATCTTATCCTTCTGGCGTGATTCTTTCACTGCTTTGTCACAGAACTGCTCTGTTCTTGATCACGATCCATCTTGTAGTAAATATAATGTGTTTAACCCTTAAATTGCACATTGCATCATATGATGCTTTGACCGACTTGCAGTAAATTGCACATCGCATCATGTGATGCTTTGAAGTACTACGCAAGATTTAAACGGCCCGCGGATACACGGGGTTCACCACACCTTCATCAGGGCTCTTGTAAACAGACACCATTTAAAAAAAAAATCGTGGGCCAAATTTCTGGGTGTTAGTGGCCTCAGTATTGAGTGAGCTACCAAGCCTGATGCACACAGCATGAGCTCACAGCACTGCTGTTCAGCTTGTGACCACAGCATTGCCTAAAAATGCCATAATATACTTGTTCATGCTATTATGTAGCGATGATGATATTACAGAAGACCCCTGACTGTGATAAAACTGACTAGGGATCTGATAATAGCAGGATTGTGGTGATATTTAGCGCTGTGCTCCATGGAGGGAGGAGTAATGCTGTGGGAGGGGAGGGTAGTGGCAATGTCTTCTGACTGTGTGTGGCCACCTTTTATTGACTGCACTCACCATACCAGCTTAGTGGTTCGCTATGGTTAACACAAATGTAGATACTTATATATAACATGTGTATAGAGGGTATAAACAGCAAAAGGAGTAGGTTGGGAGCCGCCATTTTGGTGAGGGCGGTGGTGTCGTCTGCACAACTTATCATGTTTACTGGTGACCACGATGGTCTTTGGGCACCATACCAGTTTACTTGTACAAGTATGGTGAATAAAACAGGTAGATATTTATATGTAATGTGTGTATATAGCGTAATAACACCACAAACAGTTTTGTTGGAGGAGAAATATTAGTGCGTCTGGCCTTGAGGGCGGCCGCCACCAGCTGACTGTGTGAGTAGCTACGTCTTTGTGCCTTTACTCACCATACAAGCTTAGATGTACAGTTATGGTGAACAAAACATGTAAATACTTATATATAACGTCTGTATATAAAAGCAAAAACAGTATGGTGGGAGGAGAATGTGGGTGAGTCAGGTGACTTGAGGGAGGGCGTGAGTGGCTGGCTGGTACACGGCGGTCACTCCTCGTTACTTTTTGACTCATAATAGCAACTTAGTGGTTCGTTATGGTGAACAAAACATGCAGATACTTATATATAACCTGTGTCTATAGTGTAATAACTGACAAAGTATTTGTTCACTGTTTGATGAACATCATTGAATCAACAATATGCACACCATATTTTTGAGTACAGCGATGATTCACTCATTTTATTATATAAATATATCACACTACACACTATTGAATAATATTACAGCAAAAAAACTACGAAAAATCTGAGACATTGAAATAATTGGGTAATTATCTCTCTGTGGCAACTCCAGCCTGACAGCTGGCGATCAACAGACCGCCTGGGACACATGCTGAGTCAACGCCTGTTTTTTGCCAGACTTCCCTGCCCTATAGCGGGCAAAATATGCCACTTACGATTTTTTTATTATTTTTCCCATGATCAGTGAACACAAGTTAACAGGTTAAATTTTTTTTTTTTTTTTTTTTTTTTTAATGCATCTGTGGGTGTCAAATGGTATATAGCCATGCACCATTTAAGGGTTAAAGACACAGGAACAAATATAACTGAGGATAATAGCCGGAACGTGCACAAGTTTTGGACGCGAGAGGAGGGCGCAGCGGTCACAAGCTTGATCACATAAACAATAAGCCCACCATATGGGATGCCAACCCAAGATACCATGTGGCATCTTGGGTCAAACGTTCCTTTGGGAAAGAAAAGAAAATGTGCCACTGGGCACCCATACTTCTGGCTTTATCGAACATATGGGTGCCCAGAGATGGACCTGTTCGTGTCGGTATGGTCTCAGCGTTTTGCTGTTTACATTGTGCTGTTCCCTGACTGTGAATCCCTCACGTTGGATATTTTTCAGCAGGACTGGTCGAGGTGGGGGTTCCTGTACATTTTTCTAAAGGTCTAGCCAATGCTCCGGGTTCTGCCTCGGCTGGAATCCTACAGGGACAAAAGTGATTCTCCTGGCTCCATGGTGGCTGGCCTAGCCTTGGTTTCAGGCTGGTTGCTCGGTGTCTGAACCTGAGCAATTTTTTTGCAGCTCTGGGTTTTCAGCTGGTCAGGTGGGTGAGATACCTTGCGGGTTTGACCTTTTCCTTCTTGCGACCATCGACCTTCTCCTTAATTTAATACTAGACTTCTTATGTGTCTAGTATTTCTGATGCATGTGTATCACCATTTGTATGGTAATCATATGGCTAATTTGATGGTAGTCCTCCTCAAGTCATCTTCTCAGTGACAGTATGAGATATCTTGGCAGGGTTTCTGCCATTTTCTTTCTCTTCGTAAGATTTCGTCTGTGTCAGTTAAGGTTTTGTCCTTTCTTTCTCATGGCTTTTTCTCTGGATCAGCATATCATGCTGAATACTGTTGCTTCTTATCGTGCGGTGTTGGTGGAGCAGCTTCAGCATGCTTTCGGGGTGAATGTCACTTCTGCCCCATTCCACAAGCTTTCTCGTGCATTTTTTCACCTCCTTGACCTTACCTTGAGGTGCTTCCGGGGCTTAGCGTCCCCACGGCCCGGTCTTCGACAAGGCTTCCTGGTTGCTGGACTGATCAACCAGGCTGTTGGACGCGGCTGCTCGCAGCCTGACGTATGAGTCACAGCCTGGTTGATCAAGTATCCTTTGGAGGTGCTTATCCAGTTCTCTCTTGAACACTGTGAGGGGTCTGCCAGTTATGCCCCTTATGAGTAGTGGAAGCATGTTGAACAGTCTCGGGCCTCTAATGTTGATAGAGTTCTCTCTCAGAGTACCTGTTGCACCTCTGCTTTTCAACGGGGGTATTCTGCACATCCTGCCATGTCTCCTGGTCTCATGTGATGTTATTTCTGTGTGCAGGTTTGGGACTAGCCCCTCAATTATTTTCCACGTGTAAATTATTATGTATCTCTCCCGCCTGCGCTCAAGGGAGTACAGATTTAGGCTCTTTAGTCGGTCCCAGTAATTTAGATGTTTTACTGAGTGGATTCTGGCAGTAAAGGATCTCTGCACGCTCTCCAGGTCAGCAATTTCTCCAGTTTTGAAAGGGGCTGTCATTGTGCAGCAGTACTCCACTCTAGAGAGCACAAGTGTTTTGAAAAGCATCATCATCAGTATAGCATCTCTAGTGTGAAAGGTTCTTGTTATCCAACCTGTCATTTTTCTTGCAGTTGTGACGGCTACTTTATTGTGTTCTTTAAAGGTAAGGTCTTCCAACGTCTGATATATGATTTGATGTTGGTATCATATCCATGAAAAATTCATTTGGGTTATCAATCTTGAGTGCGTTTAGTGGCTCGCTGAAAACAGAGTCGTACTGCTTCTTCAGTAACTCGCTCATTTCTTTGTTGTCATCGGTGAAAGTTCCATCTCCCTTTCACAGGGGCCCGATACTAGATATGGTTTTTGATCTTGATTTTGCGTGGGAGAATTTTTTTTCGGATTTCTCTGTTTCACTGATGGCCTTTTGGTCTCTTTGCCTCTCCTGGGTTTTGTATGATTCTTGTAGCTTGAGTTCAATTGTTTCTATTTCTCTACTTAACCTTCTTCGCCGTTCTTGAGGTAGGGTGCGACTCTCAAGTTGTTCCGCGATTCGTTTTCTTCGCCTATATAGGGAACAACGTTCCCGTTCCAATCTGCATCTCTTTCTCTTTTTTCTTAGGGGGTATGCGGTTTGAACATATTTCTAGTGCTACTGAGCTTATTTTTTCCAGGCACTGGTTCAGGTTTGCATTTTCTAGCTGTTCTTCCCAGTTTATTTCTGTGAAGTCCTGGTTTATTTGCTCCCAGTTTATCTGTTTATTATTGAAGTTGAATTTGCTGAAATCTCCTCCACCGGGAATCTGGACTGGTTTTGAAGGTCTATTCCCGATGGTTGTCAGAACTTCAATTAAGTTGTGATCTGAGTAACAGGTATTTGTAATCATTATGTTCCTGATCAATTCTTCATTATTAGTGAAAATGAGGTCCAGCGTGTTCTCCTTCCTAGTTGGTTCTACTATTTGCTGGTTTAAGGCAAACCTGTCGCACATCCGTAGCAGGTCATTTGCATGTGCCTGTTCATTTAGGCTACTTCCTGGTACTCTTTCTGATATTACTGTATTAGCCAGGTGCTTCCATTTCAGGTGCCGTAGGTTGAAGTCCCCAAGCAGGATGATGTTCAGAGCTGAATTTGTGAGGTTTTCCAAGGAGTGCTCTATTTTCATTAGTTGGTCTTTAAACTGCTAAGGGTTTGCCTCCGGTGACTTATATACAAGGACAATAACTACATTTAGGATCTCTATTTTGATTATCAGCACTTCCACCATATCATTTGAGGTGTTTACAGCTCAGTACAGATGAGTGTGTCTTTGATGTAGAGGCTGACCCCACCCTGAAGCCGGTGTTTCCTATCACATCTGAAAAGATTGTACTCTGAGATCCATATTTCACCATCATGGTAGTTAGTCCTTTGTTTGAGTTTCCGTTAGAGCTGCAAACACTGCATTCGCCTCGTGAAGGAGACCATATAAAGTGAACTTTGTTGGATTTGCGTGTTTTTATAACCTGGATGTTGGCAAATATAAATGATGTTATCATGTTAGTGGAAGTGCTGGATGCTCTACTTGGTGTTAATATCTGAGGCTCTGGTAAGGAGGCCACTGTGTTTGCGTCCTCTCTAGGATTTGACCGAGTTGGTGGTAGAGTCTGGTCATTTTTAGCCATTCTTCTACTCCTCCTTTTGCTAAAAAATTATCAGGGTCGATGGAGTAGTGGCTGTTTTCATAGTGGCGGTCTGTCGGCTTTATTCACCTGGTACCTCTTATATGAAAAGCTGGACATTCTGCATTGAAGCACTCTTTCCTGTCCAAAGAATTCTTGGAAATTTCTGGGTGAAAGAATTCACAGCTTTTGGTACATTTACATGTATTGAGGAGGTTTCTGCACTTTCTAGGATGATCGTACATACATGTTCAATTTGTTCTTCCCGATATCCCATGTTTACAGGTAGCTCATTTGTAATACCAGCAAATTTTAGGGCCTTGTTTTGTTTGTTTCCCTTTGCCAGGGACCTCTGGACTGCTCATGTGCTGCTTAAGCTTACTTGATCTTTGGATCGGGTTCTTTCCTTTTTTTCTTCACCTTGGTTTCTGGGGGCCCTTTCGGTTTGAGATTGTTTCGAGAATTCCTTGTTTTTGTTGGCTTTGGTTTCTGGGAGTCTGGTTTGGAAGCTTCATGCTTTTCTCTGTCTCCAGGGGTTTTGTTCTTTTGGTCCTGGTCCTTGGGGCGCCGGTCGGCCAAGCGGACAGCACGCTGGACTTGTGATCCTGTGGTCCCGGGTTTGATCCCGGGCGCCGGCGAGAAACAATGGGCAGAGTTTCTTTCACCCTACACCCCTGTTACCTAGCAGTAAAATAGGTACCTAGGTGTTACGGGCTGCTTCCTTGGGGTGGAGGCCTGGTCGAGGACCGGGCCGCAGGGACACTAAAAAAAAAAAAAAGTCCCGAAATCATCTCAAGATAACCTCAAGAAGATAACCTGGTAGTCGTTTTGCATCCGGCTCATTCTTTTCTGGCAAAGAATTAGATGGCAGGCTTTCAGAGGGGTCCTTTGGTTGTGGATGGTAGCTCTGGTAGGTCTGCTTTGCGCCACCACCTGTGGGCCACTGGTTCTGTGTTGGTGGATGCACTTTTGGTTGATCTGGTTTCCCTGGTTTCCTATTCCAGGGCTCGTGTCTCAGGTTGTTCGCAGTGTCATTAAGTTAGCCACTCTGCGGTCTACCTTTTTTGCCCGTGATGTAAGGAAGTATGCCTCTCTCTCTCGGCTGTGTTTGGGAGTATGTTTTGAGGTGATATTCGGGCACAGGGATCTGAACTCCCCCCCCCCCGCTCTGTTTTTCTTTGTGGGGGAGTTCTTTTGCAATTTTGAGGACATAGGTTGCATTTTTCAACCAGACAGTGGTCTGTTTTGTTTCGCCTTCCTTTCTGCATGCCCTCCCCAGTCGATGGCAAGTATGATATACAGGTACAGTATCCACTCAATTTAACGGCCTCTTTTATACCGATCTGCCGGTAATAACGACCGGTTTGGTAGACCGGTATTTAGAGCCTCATATAACGGTCTGGCGGTCGATATTACCGAAGGTCGGTATTGGGTTTGTCTTTGTATCAGAGGGTCCTCACATGGCAAGCAGGCTGCCTACCCCTTTCATCCCCTCCCTCACCCTCACTGAACCTCTACCCCCACACCCTCACTTTCTGCCTCCCCCCTCCCCAAGACCCCTCTGGGAAATGGCTCAGTAGACTGCCAGCCAGCCAGGGACAGCCTGGAGAATCTCCATCTAATAAAGCATTCATGAAACAAGTATTTTATAACTTTTTATTATCCTAATATTATTACTAAACAAAATCTGTAAGCAAAAATATATATGATGTACTGTCTCCACTCGATCATCCGGACTATATGGAAAGGACCCCCAGCCGGATTATTACATTTTTTGGATAATGGTACTTTTTCACCTACGAGTCCAAAAGTGACAATTTCCAACTACTTTTATACTACAAACAACATAATTTGAATGCCTTGCCACATATAATTATTAAATATTCAACTAGAAACCTCAACTTACCTTGTTGGTGTTCGTCTTCTTGATTTTTTTTTTTTGAGATATATACAAGAGTTGTCACATTCTTGTACAGCCACTAGTACGCGTAGCGATTCGGGCAGGTCCCTGGAATACGATCCCCTGCCGCGAAGAATCGTTTTTTCATCCAAGTACACATTTTACTGTTGCGTTAAACAGAGGCTACAGTTAAGGAACTGCGCCCAGTAAATCCTCCCCGGCCAGGATACGAACCCATGACATAGCGCTCGCGGAACACCAGGCGAGTGTCTTACCACTACACCACGGAGACTGTAATGATTGATGCCACACATCTTGAAGTTAAGAATTCTTAACAATTTACATAACCTATACTAACACAACACTAAAATAACACTTAAAATTACTGTACAGTTCATTAACCCTTTAACTGCGCAACACGCCTGCAGGCCCAGGCTTCGGGTACGCAACGCGCCTCCAGGTGTTTTTATTTTTCACGTTCCATTCAAAACTCACACGGATACAGGCCTCGGGCCGGGCTTGGGGAGTAGAAGAACTCCCAGAACCCCATCAACCAGGTATCAACCAGGTATACATGGGGTTCACATCAGCTTCCTCAGGGCTCTTGTAAACAGACGTCATCTTTAAAAAAAATAATGGTCCACATTGCCGGGTGTCAGAGCCTCAGTAGTGAGTGAACAATCAAGGCTGGCGCTCGCAGCATGAGCGCACAGCACTGCTGTTCAGCGTGTGACCACAGCATTGCCTTATATTGTCAAAATATATATATATATAATCTGTTTTATTTAGCCATAATAGTATTATAGAAGAGCCCGAGTGTGATAATGACTGGGTACAATGTTCAAATATCAGTGATTCAATGCTGTTTACGATGTTCACAGCGCTGGCAACAGCACCACAGCATTATTTCGTCCATCTAGGAATCTTCAAACGACTTCTTAGGTTCCTTTTCAAAAAAAAAATTGTGGTCAATTATTCATTTACAGAAATTAGTGACCAGGATTGGCCCATACGAGGCAGCTGCTATTGGCCCATACGAGGCAGCTGCTATTGACCCATATGAGGCAGCTGCTATTGGCCCATAGGAGGCAGCTGCTATTGGCCCATAGGAGACAGCTGCTATTGGCCCATACGAGGCAGCTGCTATTGGCCCATACGAGGCAGCTGCTATTGGCCCATACGAGGCAGCTGCTATTGGCCCATACGAGGCAGCTGCTATTGGCCCATACGAGGCAGCTGCTATTTGCCCATACGAGGCAGCTGCTATTGGCCCATACGAGCTATTTTTTTTAGGGATGTGACATCGTAATTGTAGCGTCGTCTGCTGTCTGCTGTGTGATTTCTCTGTGAATAGACCTGTAGGAGAAAATTCTGTTAAAGTGCCAGATTTCCGAAAAGCTGATTTTAATAGCCTAAGAAATTTTTTGGGTCAAATTGATTGGAAAGTCTTGGGTATGGGGTGTTGGCCGGTCTTGGAGCGAGACATGAACCAAGCGATAGGTGACGTAAATGGGGATTTCGATGTGGATTCAATATATAACTTATTTAAGAATATTCTAAACAAAGCACAGGAACGTAGTATACCATACAAATTGAATAGATCGAATACTAATGACCCAAAGTGGATAACAAAGAATTTGAAGAACCTTATAGGTAAAAAGAGAGCTTGGTACAAAAAGATTAAAAATGGGGAGGTCACTTTAGAACAGGAATTCATACAACTGGTTAGAAATGTTAAAAAAGAGATAAGGAAAGCAAAAAGAAACTATGAAGTTCGCATAGCAGGGCAAGCAAAGACAAATCCTAAAGGGTTTTTTCAGTTTTATCGAACTAAGACTAGGGAAAGGATAGGTCCATTAAAAACTGAGACAGGTCAAATAACAGATAGTGATGAAGAGATGAGTAGTATTTTTAATAAATATTTTGTATCTGTATTTACTAAAGAGGAACTTAACAATATGCCTTCAGCCGAACAAGTCTATGTGGGTGGGGACGAGGACAGGTTGACGAGTTTAGCAGTTACCAGGGAGGATGTTCTTAAACAAATAGTAAAACTCAAACCAAACAAATCCCCAGGGCCGGATGAAGTGTTTGCCAGGGTGCTTAAGGGGGCGTCTAATTGGCATCTGGGTCCAAAAATGCAAAAATGAAAACTCGTTCGATTTCAATCAAACTTTTTTGACAAGTTCTATATGAAAAGTGTTTCATCTGGTCCAAGTTTCAGCATCGTAGCATAAATAGGAAGGGAGAAAAAAAATATTGAAGTAGTTGTGAAAATTATGCAAAAATGGTCAAAATCGATTGTGACGGTAAAGCGTTGGTGTTCGGCTGTTTCAAAAGCTGAGGGCAGGGCCTCGTCACATCACAAAAAAAAAGAGAAAAGTTTGTCCTTTCGTCTGTGGTAAGGTAATAGGAAGACACACAAAACACAAGTATATAAACAATGAAATTTTAATTACTCTAGAAAACAAGACATGAATAAAGGCAATCTCATAAAATGCAGGACAAGTCAACAAACAAAATAACATGAATAATCACTGGCAAATGAAAAGTTACGCTAAGACAAGTAAGTTACAGTGATAGCAAAATAAAATAATATGGGTGCTGGAATACTGGCTTCAAGTTGTCACCTCCCTTAGTACACGAAAGCCAAGGCTTAGTCTACCAGCGAGAGATGTCAACTTCATGGAGCACAAAGATATTCCGACGAGACTGGCGCGCTGCAGCCCAGACGTCGACTTGTGGTGGTGGCGGAGTGCAGGTGCGACGAGACACCAGCCAATCAGCAACAGGCAGGCAGAGGATGAGCAGTTTGCTGGTTACGGGCTGTGGCCAGGTGTTGGGGTGTGCAGGGTACGATTTGCTCTCTGGGCAAAATGTTTGGCGATACTGGTGGACGTATCTTCTATATAGTATCTTGTACTTTGATGTAATGATGTAGGGAAGAGCAGGCTCAATCTCTCTTGAAAGAGATTATCGTCACACGATTATCAATCAAAAGTGTCAACTGAAATCATAGCTACAACTCTTTGCTATCACAATAGCATATATTAAACAAATATTATAATTAGTTTAATTGGAAAAAAATTTTAAGAAAAAAAAAAAAAGATTTTTCTGGGGGAGCCCCATCGGCTCCCCGGAGCTTTACCGGCTGATATGCTAATGTCAGACTTTGGCATCAGTCATGTGTATGGAGTTCTAGGGCATACCGGGGACCACGGCCAGATCCTGGCCCCCTCAGAGGCAAGGGGAGCAATGGCTTATAGAAACCCCCGTGTGGTTGGAAGTATTCTATGTCTGCCATCGACCGGGTCAAGCATCCAGAAAGGTAAGCATTCCAAAACAAACCCCTATTCTGGTGAAAATTGCTACCTAAAGCCGAACTAGTGGATAGAACTCTTCAACAGAAAACAAGGAAACTAGTATGACGTCATACGTCACCGCGCCGCTCTCTGCGCAGCTCCATCCCCGGGAGGGGGAAGGGGGAAGGGGGAGCCCCAGACCTCCCACGCCGGCTATCCACCCATCAGTTCTTCGGCTGATGCTATAGGCAACGGTTATGTGCTCCGGCTCCATTGGTTGTTTCAGCACTGTACCTAGAGTGTGGTGTCTGTTTTCTAGGTGGTGCGTGAGCCGGGAGTGATTCTTCAGTACTCGGGCTGCATGCGCCTAGGGGTTCCCTTTCCTAGGTGCCCTGTAACTACTGCCCTTGGAGCTTGGGGCCACCTTCCACAAGTTCCTTGGGTCTTGCCCCTGCTTGGCCGTTTACTGCTTGGTTTTCGGCCGCTCTTTGTGTGCTTGGGTGTTCTGTCTCCCTTGTTCGCCTTAGGAGTAAGGGGCAGTTTTTGCACTGGTAGGGCGAAGGGTACTGTGCAGCTTGTCTTTACCAATCATAGCGGCCGGCTCTGTTCCGCTTGGGTATGCTGTCCTCTTGCGGGGTTTTCTTTTTCTTTTTGTTTATCTACCTGGTGGGGGGTCTGCCTTCGTTCTTGCCCCTTGTGTCCCTTGTGTTCTGAGTATTTTCTGGTGGTACCCCTGCTAGGCCCCGTGAGTGTACACGTCCCGGGGGTTAAAAAGTTGTTTGGTAGCTTTGGGTGCCGGTTAGTAGTACCCTGCCTGGGATTACCTGAGCGCGAGTCCTCTTATAGTAAACGCTCGGGACGCTGGGAAACCCCTGGGGGCGCGCGGGTCCGATGGATGTGACCCCAGAGTCCCCCCCTCGCTTCCAGCGAGTTTGAGGGTTGCTCTCACCCTTTGTCTCTGGGTGACTCTCTGTTTTGCCTCCGTCTGCTGCCTGTGGGGTCGGTGACACCTTCGACCCGGAGTCCTGCGAGTTTGGTTGCTCGTTGTGGCTCGGTTACCCAGTTGTGCTAACAAAGCGGGTGCGTGCAGCAGGGGCGTTGCACTTGAGCCTTGGTGGTGGCAACGTTCTCGTGGTTTCCTCCCCGGGAGCCCCGGCGCTGCCCCGTTGTAGTTTGTTTTGGGACTTGGGGGTGTTGGTTGCTTCGGTTCCATCCACGCCCCCTTTGTCTTTCCCCTGGATCACCCTTCCTGCCTGCATCCGGTTCCTTACCGTCTGTAGGTTCGGGGCGGGGTTTTTGATGGTGTTGAGACTCGGGCAGTCTCGGGGAATTCCCCTTCCGGGGTAGTGACGGGGGCATTTGAGCCTGTTCCTCCAGCCGTGTTGTACGAGTCTGCCAGTGGGCTCCCTTCCTTAGTGTTTTCACGGCTGCCCCGGTTTTCTGGTACGGCCGGGGCTTTGGGGGAACGGCTCGGCCCCGGGGCCTGTCGGTGTAGGTTCCCGGGGCTGGGAAGGGGCTGACTTGGGGGGCCTTGGCCCCGTTGGACCCCGTGGGGGTTTTTATCCCCCTCTAGGCGGGGCTTGTGGTTACGCGGAGTGGGGTTTTTCCTCCCCACTCGCCATACGTGCTGATGGGCGTCGGCCTCTCCCCGGGCTCGGTTCCTTGGCCTTTGAGTCGGTTGGTTCCGTCCTGTGGGTGGATGTTTCCTCCCGCCCCTTTTTGGGACGGTATTTTCGTCATGTTTCCCCGTTCGATGGGGTTCTGCGTGACGTCTGATCTCGGGTGCGCCTGCGCCTTCGTGTGCCTTCGGGACTAGTGTTGGCTTCTGTGTTCTCGAGGGTACGGGAAGGTTTTTCGCTACTTCCCGCATTATTGGAACGTCTGTCGGCTCCTCGTCCTTGTCGCCCTGTTGGGCTACTTGTCGCCCTGTTGGGCTACTTGTCACCCGGTTGGGCTACTTGTCGCCCGGTTGGGCTACTTGTCGCCCGGTTGGGCTACTTGTCGCCCGGTTGGGCTACTTGTCGCCCGGTTGGGCTACTTTTTGGGCTCTTTGCTTCTTTGGCCGGTTTTATTGTTCCTGCTTCCTGCTTCCTCTTTTGGCTACTTTTCTCGTGCAGTAGTCCTGGCTGGCGCCTTCCCGCAGGGAGGGTGTGCGGTTCGGCCAGCGTGTTATGCGCATGCGCCGTGGAGTTTGTTTTGGTCTGGGCGGTGTTTCAGTGCTGGTGTTTTGGGCCGTTTTTGCTACAGTGCTTCACCTCTCGTTCTTCTCCCTGGCTGCGGTATGTGCCCCTTCACGCCGGGGTTGTCCTGGTTCCCAGTTGTGGGGAGGACACCGCGGTTTTCCCTGTGTCATGGGTGTGGACCGCCTCCTTCGCCTCTCCCTGCTCTCCTGCGGGTCCGGAAGGGTCCGGCTCTGGCGTCTTCACCTGGCGGTGCTCCCAGGTTCTTCTGGGCATGGTTGAGTCGTGTCAAGTTCGTACCACCATTCGCCAGGTGAGTTTCTGTGGTCTGGCGTCTTTTGGCCGGGCGCTGGATGCGGTGTTGTTTATATACCTATCTTTATTTAGGTATATTTTTGTACGACTGAGACCGTTCGCACACCAGTGACTGTCCCTTTTTCAACCCTTCCTGTCCCCCTCATGTGCATGTCCAACCCATGCTGGAGTCATTCAGGGGACCCTCCTTTTTTATTGTTGTGAGGTGTGGGGGTTGTAGGGTTGGTTCTGTACTCGCCTGGTTAGGCTCCTGGCTGTGCTTGCAGGATTTGAGCTCTGGCTTTTGGGTCCCGCCTATCTGGTAGAACTTGCGGGATAGTACCAGTGGAGTGCAGTGGTGCTATTGGCACAATTGGGGAACACTGTATTACCATCAGAGGTCTGTGCTTGTTACACAACCTACTTGCGAGCATAAGCCTTCTTGCTGGTTCGTCCGTGGACTTCCAGGGCGCACTAGCCTGTTTTCGTATCACAGTTCCGGCCCGTCCTGGTTGTGGGAGTATGTGGGCCGGTGGACTGCTCCTAGCAGGTGCCTGGTGGGCCACCCTCTGGCCGGTCTAGCCTGGCCTTGGGCCGGGCTTCAGGTGTAAAAGAGCTCCCAGTACCTCATCCAGCAGGTATCGAGCGGGGTTTCTCCGCCATCGGTCGCCTGGTGCAGGTTTCTGGGCCTGCAGGGTTTTGTCGTGTCTCCGTTGGCCCTGTCTGGGGTCTGCCTGCTCCGTTCTCTGCCTTTGCAGAAGGGAGTTGCTACTTACATGTTGCATGTTGCAGTGGTGCCTGTTGCTGCTGCTGCACGTGTGCATTGGTACCATGTTTCATGGTGGCGTGTCCTTGTTCCTGTGTCCGGTTGTGGAGTGGCACTTTGCTGCCGTTTTGTGCCTGGGGATTGTGTGGGGGTTTTTCTGTCCCTGCCTGATTGTCCACCCCTGGTTGTTCTCCTGGGGTTTTTGTGCTTCTGCTCTTTCTTCCTGCCTCCTCTGCAGCAGGGATGTTCTGCGTGTGTTCTTAGGCGTTGGTCAGCCTGTGTCCTGTGATGTGCTTCTTTGTCTCGGTCTATTGCAGTTGTTCGTACCCCTTGGTTCGGGTACTGTTCTGGCGGCGACCCTTCCGCCTTTGGTTTCCTAGCTTGCCCTGCCGTTATTTTTGGGGGGGGGGGTCTTGCGATGTCTCTCGTCGGACCCGTCGTTTCTGAACTCCTGGCGGGCTTGCATGCTTTGGGGAGTTTTTCTGTTTGGCAGACGTTCCATCTCCTTGTGCCGCCTGGGTTTCGGTGGTCGCGCCCGAGATCTACCCGCGGCTCCGCCTTTTCCTGGGCTCGGAGGGGCCTTGTCGGGGCTGCTTATGTTCTGCCTCGCGGTCTCGCCTCCGGTTGGTGGCCGGGTGGCTTCGTGGTAGGTGTCCCACCTGCGTGCTTCTCTTGGCGGCAGTATGGGGTATTTTGGCGGTCCTTCCTTTTCCTGTCCCTTCTTAGGTGGTTACTCTTGTTGGCTTGGTTTACTCTCGGCTTGGTTTTCTGGTGGGGGTTGGGGGCCGTCGTCTTGCCACATACTGTCTCCTCTTTTCGTGCGGCGCAGGCGGAGCCGCTTCAGCTTGCTTTCGGTCTTGGTGTTGCTTCTGCACCGTTAGTCAGCTGTCTTGTGCGTCGTTTCACCTCCGGCCTGTTCGTGCGCCGCTTGCACCATCCTGGTCTCTGGTCAGCGTGCTCTGTCTTCTCCTCGGTTGGTAGTGCCCCTTCGGTTCCAGTGTGTTTTTTCGTCGGCTCTTTCCTTTGGGGTTTTGTTTTGGGTGTGAGAGGGGAAGGGCCACGCGGTGCGAGCTCTGCGGAAAACAATATATATATCTAGGGACATTTCAATGATACAGGAACTAAACACAGTCAGATAACTTTTAAAGTGTGTCTCAACATATTAACCAATATATCATAGTGATTAACATCCGACCGTTTGTGTTAAAGGAAAAATAAGTGAAATTCGTGTGTAGTCAAGGCCTGCCCTCGTGGTGCCAGGAGGCCTTAGGCGATAGTTGCCAAGTCGTCAATAAATCACATCTCTCGCTATTGAAACATCAAGTAATCAGTGCCCATAGTGCTAAGCTCTCTATGCAAAACTTGTGTCTATTATAATAAAAATTAAGATAACATATTTAATATCAAGTGAACAAATTATACACAAAATAAGTCCGTCGTGTGTATGTAAACAAGGGCCATTTGGAGGTAGGCCCACCCCAGTACCCTCTGTGTGTGTATTTTTTCAAATAGTGTAACGTACTCAGGTAACTAGTGCCCAGACACAGAAACTAGACGCATCCACTGTAAGATAACTAGTGGGAAAATGCAAGTAATGTAATCTAACAAGTGAACAAAACAAATTAAGAGTGCGACACGTGGTAGCAACACTGGCCGTCCATACAGCCTCTTCCAGGCCTATCTCAAGTTGGTAAACCCCACGGTCAACACCCACGGCCAGCTCCCACGGCCAGCACCCGCGGTCAACTCCCCCACCGGTCAACACCCCACCTTGTAAGACCATCACCACTGAACAGAAGTGTTCAAAAAATGGCTTTGATAAAAACGTGCATAGAATGCAACATGAAGGCAGATTACCAACAGAGCTTTCAATGCCAACTCTGTTCAGCAGCCATACACAAAAAATGTGCCAACATGACTAACAATTCAAGGAGAAATGGTCCCAGTGACCACTCTGTGTACTGGCTCTGCAAAAAGGATGATGTAACTTTTTTGAAATTGATGGAAATCCTGGATAAAACTCCCGCCGAAAACAGAGAATTACTAATTAATGCCTGCATAGCAATTTCTAATGTCTTCAAACAAACTGTACATGACACCAAGGTACAACCAGCTGTGGCACAGAGCTCTGTGGCAGCGGCGCCTGAGCAGGGCTCGGAGTCGGGGATGCCTGAGCAGGGCGCGGAGTCGGGGATGCCTGAGCAGGGCGCGGAGTCGGGGATGCCTGAGCAGGGCGCGGAGTCGGGGATGCCTGAGCAGGGCGCGGAGTCGGGGATGCCTGAGCAGGGCGCGGAGTCGGGGATGCCTGAGCAGGGCGCGGAGTCGGGGATGCCTGAGCAGGGCGCGGAGTCGGGGATGCCTGAGCAGGGCGCGGAGTCGGGGATGCCTGAGCAGGGCGCGGAGTCGGGGATGCCTGAGCAGGGCGCGGAGTCGGGGATGCCTGAGGCAGGGCGCGGAGTCGGGGATGCCTGAGCAGGGCGCGGAGTCGGGGATGCCTGAGCAGGGCGCGGAGTCGGGGATGCCTGAGCAGGGCGCGGAGTCGGGGATGCCTGAGCAGGGCGCGGAGTCGGGGATGCCTGAGCAGGGCGCGGAGTCGGGGATGCCTGAGCAGGGCGCGGAGTCGGGGATGCCTGAGCAGGGCGCGGAGTCGGGGATGCCTGAGCAGGGCGCGGAGTCGGGGATGCCTGAGCAGGGCGCGGAGTCGGGGATGCCTGAGCAGGGCGCGGAGTCGGGGATGCCTGAGCAGGGCGCGGAGTCGGGGATGCCTGAGCAGGGCGCGGAGTCGGGGATGCCTGAGCAGGGCGCGGAGTCGGGGATGCCTGAGCAGGGCGCGGAGTCGGGGATGCCTGAGCAGGGCGCGGAGTCGGGGATGCCTGAGCAGGGCGCGGAGTCGGGGATGCCTGAGCAGGGCGCGGAGTCGGGGATGCCTGAGCAGGGCGCGGAGTCGGGGATGCCTGAGCAGGGCGCGGAGTCGGGGATGCCTGAGCAGGGCGCGGAGTCGGGGATGCCTGAGCAGGGCGCGGAGTCGGGGATGCCTGAGCAGGGCGCGGAGTCGGGGATGCCTGAGCAGGGCGCGGAGTCGGGGATGCCTGAGCAGGGCGCGGAGTCGGGGATGCCTGAGCAGGGCGCGGAGTCGGGGATGCCTGAGCAGGGCGCGGAGTCGGGGATGCCTGAGCAGGGCGCGGAGTCGGGGATGCCTGAGCAGGGCGCGGAGTCGGGGATGCCTGAGCAGGGCGCGGAGTCGGGGATGCCTGAGCAGGGCGCGGAGTCGGGGATGCCTGAGCAGGGCGCGGAGTCGGGGATGCCTGAGCAGGGCGCGGAGTCGGGGATGCCTGAGCAGGGCGCGGAGTCGGGGATGCCTGAGCAGGGCGCGGAGTCGGGGATGCCTGAGCAGGGCGCGGAGTCGGGGATGCCTGAGCAGGGCGCGGAGTCGGGGATGCCTGAGCAGGGCGCGGAGTCGGGGATGCCTGAGCAGGGCGCGGAGTCGGGGATGCCTGAGCAGGGCGCGGAGTCGGGGATGCCTGAGCAGGGCGCGGAGTCGGGGATGCCTGAGCAGGGCGCGGAGTCGGGGATGCCTGAGCAGGGCGCGGAGTCGGGGATGCCTGAGCAGGGCGCGGAGTCGGGGATGCCTGAGCAGGGCGCGGAGTCGGGGATGCCTGAGCAGGGCGCGGAGTCGGGGATGCCTGAGCAGGGCGCGGAGTCGGGGATGCCTGAGCAGGGCGCGGAGTCGGGGATGCCTGAGCAGGGCGCGGAGTCGGGGATGCCTGAGCAGGGCGCGGAGTCGGGGATGCCTGAGCAGGGCGCGGAGTCGGGGATGCCTGAGCAGGGCGCGGAGTCGGGGATGCCTGAGCAGGGCGCGGAGTCGGGGATGCCTGAGCAGGGCGCGGAGTCGGGGATGCCTGAGCAGGGCGCGGAGTCGGGGATGCCTGAGCAGGGCGCGGAGTCGGGGATGCCTGAGCAGGGCGCGGAGTCGGGGATGCCTGAGCAGGGCGCGGAGTCGGGGATGCCTGAGCAGGGCGCGGAGTCGGGGATGCCTGAGCAGGGCGCGGAGTCGGGGATGCCTGAGCAGGGCGCGGAGTCGGGGATGCCTGAGCAGGGCGCGGAGTCGGGGATGCCTGAGCAGGGCGCGGAGTCGGGGATGCCTGAGCAGGGCGCGGAGTCGGGGATGCCTGAGCAGGGCGCGGAGTCGGGGATGCCTGAGCAGGGCGCGGAGTCGGGGATGCCTGAGCAGGGCGCGGAGTCGGGGATGCCTGAGCAGGGCGCGGAGTCGGGGATGCCTGAGCAGGGCGCGGAGTCGGGGATGCCTGAGCAGGGCGCGGAGTCGGGGATGCCTGAGCAGGGCGCGGAGTCGGGGATGCCTGAGCAGGGCGCGGAGTCGGGGATGCCTGAGCAGGGCGCGGAGTCGGGGATGCCTGAGCAGGGCGCGGAGTCGGGGATGCCTGAGCAGGGCGCGGAGTCGGGGATGCCTGAGCAGGGCGCGGAGTCGGGGATGCCTGAGCAGGGCGCGGAGTCGGGGATGCCTGAGCAGGGCGCGGAGTCGGGGATGCCTGAGCAGGGCGCGGAGTCGGGGATGCCTGAGCAGGGCGCGGAGTCGGGGATGCCTGAGCAGGGCGCGGAGTCGGGGATGCCTGAGCAGGGCGCGGAGTCGGGGATGCCTGAGCAGGGCGCGGAGTCGGGGATGCCTGAGCAGGGCGCGGAGTCGGGGATGCCTGAGCAGGGCGCGGAGTCGGGGATGCCTGAGCAGGGCGCGGAGTCGGGGATGCCTGAGCAGGGCGCGGAGTCGGGGATGCCTGAGCAGGGCGCGGAGTCGGGGATGCCTGAGCAGGGCGCGGAGTCGGGGATGCCTGAGCAGGGCGCGGAGTCGGGGATGCCTGAGCAGGGCGCGGAGTCGGGGATGCCTGAGCAGGGCGCGGAGTCGGGGATGCCTGAGCAGGGCGCGGAGTCGGGGATGCCTGAGCAGGGCGCGGAGTCGGGGATGCCTGAGCAGGGCGCGGAGTCGGGGATGCCTGAGCAGGGCGCGGAGTCGGGGATGCCTGAGCAGGGCGCGGAGTCGGGGATGCCTGAGCAGGGCGCGGAGTCGGGGATGCCTGAGCAGGGCGCGGAGTCGGGGATGCCTGAGCAGGGCGCGGAGTCGGGGATGCCTGAGCAGGGCGCGGAGTCGGGGATGCCTGAGCAGGGCGCGGAGTCGGGGATGCCTGAGCAGGGCGCGGAGTCGGGGATGCCTGAGCAGGGCGCGGAGTCGGGATGCCTGAGCAGGGCGCGGAGTCGGGGATGCCTGAGCAGGGCGCGGAGTCGGGGATGCCTGAGCAGGGCGCGGAGTCGGGGATGCCTGAGCAGGGCGCGGAGTCGGGGATGCCTGAGCAGGGCGCGGAGTCGGGGATGCCTGAGCAGGGCGCGGAGTCGGGGATGCCTGAGCAGGGCGCGGAGTCGGGGATGCCTGAGCAGGGCGCGGAGTCGGGGATGCCTGAGCAGGGCGCGGAGTCGGGGATGCCTGAGCAGGGCGCGGAGTCGGGGATGCCTGAGCAGGGCGCGGAGTCGGGGATGCCTGAGCAGGGCGCGGAGTCGGGGATGCCTGAGCAGGGCGCGGAGTCGGGGATGCCTGAGCAGGGCGCGGAGTCGGGGATGCCTGAGCAGGGCGCGGAGTCGGGGATGCCTGAGCAGGGCGCGGAGTCGGGGATGCCTGAGCAGGGCGCGGAGTCGGGGATGCCTGAGCAGGGCGCGGAGTCGGGGATGCCTGAGCAGGGCGCGGAGTCGGGGATGCCTGAGCAGGGCGCGGAGTCGGGGATGCCTGAGCAGGGCGCGGAGTCGGGGATGCCTGAGCAGGGCGCGGAGTCGGGGATGCCTGAGCAGGGCGCGGAGTCGGGATGCCTGAGCAGGGCGCGGAGTCGGGGATGCCTGAGCAGGGCGCGGAGTCGGGGATGCCTGAGCAGGGCGCGGAGTCGGGGATGCCTGAGCAGGGCGCAGAGTCGGGGATGCCTGAGCAGGGCGCGGAGTCGGGGATGCCTGAGCAGGGCGCGGAGTCGGGGATGCCTGAGCAGGGCGCGGAGTCGGGGATGCCTGAGCAGGGCGCGGAGTCGGGGATGCCTGAGCAGGGCGCGGAGTCGGGGACTGCCTGAGCAGGGCGCGGAGTCGGGGATCGCCTGAGCAGGGCGCGGAGTCGGGGACGCCTGAGCAGGGCGCGGAGTCGGGGACTGCCTGAGCAGGGCGCGGAGTCGGGGACTGCCTGAGCAGGGCGCGGAGTCGGGGACTGCCTGAGCAGGGCGCGGAGTCGGGGACTGCCTGAGCAGGGCGCGGAGTCGGGGATGCCTGAGCAGGGCGCGGAGTCGGGGCATCCTGAAGCAGGGCGCGGTGTCACGGGCACCGAAGCAGGGCGCGGTGTCACGGGCACCGAAGCAGGGCGCGGTGTCACGGGCACCGAAGCAGGGCGCGGTGTCACGGGCACCGGAGCAGGGCGCGGTGTCACGGGCACCGAAGCAGGGCGCGGTGTCACGGGCACCGAAGCAGGGCGCGGTGTCACGGGCACCGAAGCAGGGCGCGGTGTCACGGGCACCGAAGCAGGGCGCGGTGTCACGGGCACCGAAGCAGGGCGCGGTGTCACGGGCACCGAAGCAGGGCGCGGTGTCACGGGCACCGAAGCAGGGCGCGGTGTCACGGGCACCGAAGCAGGGCGCGGTGTCACGGGCACCGAAGCAGGGCGCGGTGTCACGGGCACCGAAGCAGGGCGCGGTGTCACGGGCACCGAAGCAGGGCGCGGTGTCACGGGCACCGAAGCAGGGCGCGGTGTCACGGGCACCGAAGCAGGGCGCGGTGTCACGGGCACCGAAGCAGGGCGCGGTGTCACGGGCACCGAAGCAGGGCGCGGTGTCACGGGCACCGAAGCAGGGCGCGGTGTCACGGGCACCGAAGCAGGGCGCGGTGTCACGGGCACCGAAGCAGGGCGCGGTGTCACGGGCACCGAAGCAGGGCGCGGTGTCACGGGCACCGAAGCAGGGCGCGGTGTCACGGGCACCGAAGCAGGGCGCGGTGTCACGGGCACCGAAGCAGGGCGCGGTGTCACGGGCACCGAAGCAGGGCGCGGTGTCACGGGCACCGAAGCAGGGCGCGGTGTCACGGGCACCGAAGCAGGGCGCGGTGTCACGGGCACCGAAGCAGGGCGCGGTGTCACGGGCACCGAAGCAGGGCGCGGTGTCACGGGCACCGAAGCAGGGCGCGGTGTCACGGGCACCGAAGCAGGGCGCGGTGTCACGGGCACCGAAGCAGGGCGCGGTGTCACGGGCACCGAAGCAGGGCGCGGTGTCACGGGCACCGAAGCAGGGCGCGGTGTCACGGGCACCGAAGCAGGGCGCGGTGTCACGGGCACCGAAGCAGGGCGCGGTGTCACGGGCACCGAAGCAGGGCGCGGTGTCACGGGCACCGAAGCAGGGCGCGGTGTCACGGGCACCGAAGCAGGGCGCGGTGTCACGGGCACCGAAGCAGGGCGCGGTGTCACGGGCACCGAAGCAGGGCGCGGTGTCACGGGCACCGAAGCAGGGCGCGGTGTCACGGGCACCGAAGCAGGGCGCGGTGTCACGGGCACCGAAGCAGGGCGCGGTGTCACGGGCACCGAAGCAGGGCGCGGTGTCACGGGCACCGAAGCAGGGCGCGGTGTCACGGGCACCGAAGCAGGGCGCGGTGTCACGGGCACCGAAGCAGGGCGCGGTGTCACGGGCACCGAAGCAGGGCGCGGTGTCACGGGCACCGAAGCAGGGCGCGGTGTCACGGGCACCGAAGCAGGGCGCGGTGTCACGGGCACCGAAGCAGGGCGCGGTGTCACGGGCACCGAAGCAGGGCGCGGTGTCACGGGCACCGAAGCAGGGCGCGGTGTCACGGGCACCGAAGCAGGGCGCGGTGTCACGGGCACCGAAGCAGGGCGCGGTGTCACGGGCACCGAAGCAGGGCGCGGTGTCACGGGCACCGAAGCAGGGCGCGGTGTCACGGGCACCGAAGCAGGGCGCGGTGTCACGGGCACCGAAGCAGGGCGCGGTGTCACGGGCACCGAAGCAGGGCGCGGTGTCACGGGCACCGAAGCAGGGCGCGGTGTCACGGGCACCGAAGCAGGGCGCGGTGTCACGGGCACCGAAGCAGGGCGCGGTGTCACGGGCACCGAAGCAGGGCGCGGTGTCACGGGCACCGAAGCAGGGCGCGGTGTCACGGGCACCGAAGCAGGGCGCGGTGTCACGGGCACCGAAGCAGGGCGCGGTGTCACGGGCACCGAAGCAGGGCGCGGTGTCACGGGCACCGAAGCAGGGCGCGGTGTCACGGGCACCGAAGCAGGGCGCGGTGTCACGGGCACCGAAGCAGGGCGCGGTGTCACGGGCACCGAAGCAGGGCGCGGTGTCACGGGCACCGAAGCAGGGCGCGGTGTCACGGGCACCGAAGCAGGGCGCGGTGTCACGGGCACCGAAGCAGGGCGCGGTGTCACGGGCACCGAAGCAGGGCGCGGTGTCACGGGCACCGAAGCAGGGCGCGGTGTCACGGGCACCGAAGCAGGGCGCGGTGTCACGGGCACCGAAGCAGGGCGCGGTGTCACGGGCACCGAAGCAGGGCGCGGTGTCACGGGCACCGAAGCAGGGCGCGGTGTCACGGGCACCGAAGCAGGGCGCGGTGTCACGGGCACCGAAGCAGGGCGCGGTGTCACGGGCACCGAAGCAGGGCGCGGTGTCACGGGCACCGAAGCAGGGCGCGGTGTCACGGGCACCGAAGCAGGGCGCGGTGTCACGGGCACCGAAGCAGGGCGCGGTGTCACGGGCACCGAAGCAGGGCGCGGTGTCACGGGCACCGAAGCAGGGCGCGGTGTCACGGGCACCGAAGCAGGGCGCGGTGTCACGGGCACCGAAGCAGGGCGCGGTGTCACGGGCACCGAAGCAGGGCGCGGTGTCACGGGCACCGAAGCAGGGCGCGGTGTCACGGGCACCGAAGCAGGGCGCGGTGTCACGGGCACCGAAGCAGGGCGCGGTGGTCACGGGCACCGAAGCAGGGCGCGGTGTCACGGGCACCGAAGCAGGGCGCGGTGTCACGGGCACCGAAGCAGGGCGCGGTGTCACGGGCACCGAAGCAGGCGCGGTGTCACGGGCACCGAAGCAGGGCGCGGTGTCACGGGCACCGAAGCAGGGCGCGGTGTCACGGGCACCGAAGCAGGGGGGGCACGGGCACCGAAGCAGTGCGGTGTCACGGGCACCGAAGCAGGGCGCGGTGTCACGGGCACCGAAGCAGGGCGCGGTGTCACGGGCACCGAAGCAGGGCGCGGTGTCACGGGCACCGAAGCAGGGCGCGGTGTCACGGGCACCGAAGCAGGGCGCGGTGTCACGGGCACCGAAGCAGGGCGCGGTGTCACGGGCACCGAAGCAGGGCGCGGTGTCACGGGCACCGAAGCAGGGCGCGGTGTCACGGGCACCGAAGCAGGGCGCGGTGTCACGGGCACCGAAGCAGGGCGCGGTGTCACGGGCACCGAAGCAGGGCGCGGTGTCTCGGGCACCGAAGCAGGGCGCGGTGTCTCGGGCACCGAAGCAGGGCGCGGTGTCTCGGGCACCGAAGCAGGGCGCGGTGTCTCGGGCACCGAAGCAGGGCGCGGTGTCTCGGGCACCGAAGCAGGGCGCGGTGTCTCGGGCACCGAAGCAGGGCGCGGTGTCTCGGGCACCGAAGCAGGGCGCGGTGTCTCGGGCACCGAAGCAGGGCGCGGTGTCGCGGGCACCGAAGCAGGGCGCGGTGTCGCGGGCACCGAAGCAGGGCGCGGTGTCGCGGGCACCGAAGCAGGGCGCGGTGGCGCGGGCACCGAAGCAGGGCGCGGTGGCGCGGGCACCGAAGCAGGGCGCGGTGGCACGGGCACCGAAGCAGGGCGCGGTGTCACGGGCACCGAAGCAGGGCACAGTGTCGGGGGCGCCGCAGCAGAGTGCGGTCCCTGGCAGAGGGACACAAACAAAACAAGGCCCCAAAATCTGTTGGTATTACAGATGGGCTACCTGTAAGCATGGGGAATCGGGAAGAATAAATGGAACATGTACACACGATCACCCTAGAAAGTGCAGAAACCTCCTCAATACAGGTAAATGTACCAAAAGCTGTGAATTCTTTCACCCAGAAATTTGCAAGAACTCCTTGGACAGGAAAGAGTGCTTCAATGCTGAATGCCCAGCTTTTTATATAAGAGGTACCAGGCAAATAAAACCGACAGACTACCACTATGAAAACAGCCACTACTTCATCGACCGGGATAATTTTTTAGCAAGAGGAGGAGGAGAAAAATGGCTAAAAATGACCAGACTCTACCACCAACTCGGTCAAATGCTAGAGAGGACGCAAACACAGTGGCCTCTTTACCAGAGCCTCAGATATTAACACCAATTAAAGCATCCAGCACTTCCACAAACACGATAACATCATTTATATTTGCCAACATCCAGGGTATAAAAACACGCAAATCCAACAAAGTTCACTTTATAGATGGTCTCCTTCATGAGGCAAATGCAGTGTTTGCAGCCCTAACGGAAACTCACACAAAGGACTACCTTGATGGTGAAATATGTATCTCAGAATACAATCTCTTCAGATGTGATAGGAAACACCGGCTTCAGGGTGGGGTCAGCCTCTACGTCAAAGACACACTCATCTGTACTGAGCTGCTAAACACCTCAAATGATATGGTGGAAGTGCTGATAGTCAAAATAGAGATCCTAAATGTAGTTGTTGTCCTTGTATATAAGTCACCGGAGGCAAACCCTCAGCAGTTTAAAGACCAACTAATGAAAATAGAGCACTGCTTGGAAAACCTCACAAATCCAGCTCCGAACATCATCCTGCTTGGGGACTTCAACCTACGGCACCTGAAATGGAAGCACCTGGCTAATACAGTAATATCAGAAAGAATACCAGGAAGTAGCCTAAATGAACAGGCACATGCAAATGACCTGCTACGGATGTGCGATAGGTTTGCCTTAAACCAGCAAATAGTAGAATCAACTAGGAAGGAGAACACACTGGACCTCATTTTCACTAATAATGATGAGTTGATCGGGAACATAATGATTACAAATACCTGTTACTCAGATCACAACTTAATTGAAGTTCTGACAACCATGGGGAATGGACCTTCAAAACCAGTCCAGATTCCTGGTGGAGGAGATTTCAGCAAATTCAACTTCAATAATAAACAGATAAACTGGGAGCAAATAAACCAGGACTTCACAGAAATAAACTGGGAAGAACAGCTAGAAAATGCAAACCTGAACCAGTGCCTGGAAAAAAATAAGCTCAGTAGCACTAGAAATATGTTCAAACCGCATACCCCTAAGAAAAAAGAGAAAGAGATGCAGATTAGAACGGGAACGTCGTTCCCTATATAGGCGAAGAAAACGAATCGCAGAACAACTTGAGAGTCGCACCCTATCTCAAGAACGGCGAAGAAGGTTAGGTAGAGAAATAGAAACAATTGAACTCAAACTACAAGAATCATACAAAACCCAGGAGAGGCAAAGAGAGCAAAAGGCCATCAGTGAAATAGAGAGAGATCCGAAATATTTTTTCTCCTATGCAAAATCAAGATAAAAAACCACATCTAGTATCGGGCCCCTGCGAAAGGGAGATGGAACTTTCACCGATGCCAACAAAGAAATGAGCGAGTTACTGAGGAAGCAGTACGACTCTGTTTTCAGTGAGCCATTAAATGCACTAAAGATTGATAACCCAAATGAATTTTTCATGGATATGATACCAACATCAAATCATATATCAGACGTCGCCCTATCCCCACTAGATTTTGAAGAAGCCATAAACAGTATGCCTATGCACTCTGCACCAGGCCCGGATTCTTGGAACTCCAAATTCATCAAGAACTGTAAAAAACCACTATCGCAGGCCCTTCACATTCTGTGGAGACAAAGCCTTGATACTGGCGTTATCCCTGACATACTAAAAACAGCAGAGATAGCACCACTCCATAAAGGAGTAAATAAGGCAGAGGCAAAAAATTACAGACCGATAGCACTAACATCGCACAGCATAAAAAATTTTGAGAGAGTGCTAAGAAGTAAGATCACAAAATACATGGAATCACAGCATCTCCATAACCCCGGACAACATGGTTTCAGAACAGGGCGCTCTTGCCTGTCGCAGTTGCTGGACCACTATGATATGGCATTAGATGCTATGGAAGACAAACAAAACGCTGATGTAATTTACACAGACTTCGCAAAAGCTTTTGATAAATGTGACCATGGTGTTATTGCACATAAAATGCGTTCAAAAGAAATTACCGGGAAAATAGGCAGATGGATCTACAATTTCCTTGACTAACAGAACCCAATGTGTAATAGTCAACAAAATAAAATCCAGCCCATCAACCGTGAAGAGCTCAGTCCCCCAGGGTATTGTGCTTGCTCCAGTACTTTTTCTCATCCTCATATCGGACATAGACCAGAACACAACCTATAGCACTGTATCATCCTTTGCAGATGACACTAGGATTTTCATGAAAGTTGGCAACATAGAGGACACGGCAAACCTCCAATCAGATGTAGATCAGGTCTTTCTATGGGCTACAGAAAATAATATGGCTTTTAACGAGGATAAGTTCCAGCTTATGCGCTACGGAAAAATTGAAAATATAAAAACAGAAACCACGTACAAAACTCAGGCAAATCATAACATAGAACGAAAAGGCAATGTAAAGGATCTGGGTGTACTCATGTCGGAAGACCTTACCTTTAAAGAACACAATAAAGTAGCCGTCACAACTGCAAGAAAAATGACAGGTTGGATAACATGAACTTTTCACACTAGAAATGCTATACCGATGATGATACTTTTCAAAACGCTTGTGCTCTCTAGAGTGGAGTACTGCTGCACAATGACAGCCCCTTTCAAAGCTGGAGAAATTGCTGACCTAGAGAGCGTGCAGAGATCCTTTACTGCTAGAATCCACTCAGTAAAACATCTAAATTACTGGGACCGACTAAAGAGCCTAAATCTGTACTCCCTTGAGCGCAGGCGGGAGAGATACATAATAATTTACACGTGGAAAATAATTGAGGGGCTGGTCCCAAACCTGCACACAGAAATAACACCACACGAGAGCAGAAGACATGGCAGGATGTGCAGAATACCCCCGTTGAAAAGCAGAGGTGCAACAGGTACTCTGAGAGAGAACTCTATCAACATCAGAGGCCCGAGACTGTTCAACACGCTTCCACTACACATAAGGGGCATAACTGACAAACCCCTCACAGTGTTCAAGAGAGAACTGGATAAGCACCTCCAAAGGATACCTGATCAACCAGGCTGTGACTCATACGTCAGGCTGCGAGCAGCCGCGTCTAACAGCCTGGTTGATCAGTCCAGCAACCAGGAGGCCTGGTCGACGACCGGGCCGCGGGGGCACTAAGCCCCGGAAGCACCTCAAGGTAGCCTTAAGGGCCTTTGCCTCTGGGGGTCGAGTCGCTGAGTTTTCTTGCTCCTTCGGTTTTAGCGTTTTGGTTGTTCGGTGGCAGCAGTCTCCATTTTTTCTGGCGCGGGGTGGGGCTGCTGCATTCTGGAGGGGTCCAGGGTTTGTTGGTGCTTCGTTGGTCGGGCCGGGGGTGTGTCGTTTTTGTGTTCAGTGGCGGCCCTCCGCTGTTGTTTGCGTGCCACGGCGTTTGGGTCCGGAGCGCGTTTTGCGTTGATCCGGTTCTGTTCTTCCCGGTTCGCGGGTGATAGTGTCCCGGGTGGTCAGCCGTGTTCTTGCGGCTAAGCTGCCTGTGTTCTTCCCTTGTGCCTGTGGCGTTCGTGGCTTCGCTGCTCTCGCTGCCGTCTGGGCGACGTGGCCTTGCGGTCTTTCGGGCATGGATTTTTGGTGTTCGTGCAGGGGCCTTGCTGCTCGTGGTTCTCGTGTTGTTCCCGGGATTTTTCGGGGCTGTGGCGCCTTGGGTTGGCATTTGCTGCCGGTTGTCTCGCCTCCTTGGGGGGTGCGTGGCGTCTGCCTCCCGGTTCTGTCCCTTTGACCTTCCTCTGTGGGTAGTTAGCTCCGGGGAGCCGACGGGGCTCCCCCCAGAAAACCAGCGTTGAATGTAATGAAACGCCATTTTCTGGGTGAGACCCGGAGGCTCCCCGGCAACCCTCCCTCCCTCCGGTCGGCGTTTTTCGCGTGTTTTGACATCCAGCCTCAGAACTGATGGGTGGATAGCCGGCGTGGGAGGTCTGGGGCTCCCCCTTCCCCCTCCCGGGGAGGGGGGAGCTGCGCAGACAGCGGCGCGGTGACGTATGACGTCATACTAGTTTCCTTGTTTTCTACTGAAGAGTTCATCCACTAGTTCGGCTTTAGGTAACAATTTTCACCAGAATAGGGTTTTTTTTGGAATGCTTACCTTTCTGGATGCTTGACCCGGTCGATGGCAGACATAGAATGCTTCCAACCACACGGGGGTTTCTATAGGCCATTGCTCCCCTTGCCTCTCTGAGGGGGCCAGGTTCTGGCCGTGGTCCCCGGTAGGCCCTAGAACTCCATACACATGACTGATGCCAAAGTCTGACATTAGCATATCAGCTGGTAAAGCTCCGGGGAGCCTCCGTGTCTCACCCAGAAAATGGCGTTTCATTACATTCAACGCTGCTTTTTTTTTATTTTTTTTATATTTTTTTTTTTTAATCTTTTTTTGGGGGGGCGATTTGCATCAAACTTACACACCTGACTGTACGTAAGCCTATCTGTAAGGATGCCAATTTTGGAGAAAATTGGTTGATGTCAACCTCAGCCACAGATTTTAGAACCTTAGACTTTATTCATTTCTGTTTTTTTTTTCAATTGACGCAAACGTTTACAAAACCGATTCCTTTTTTATTCAATTTACATGAAACTTGCACAGTATATGTGGAGGGCATGTTTCTACATTGGGGGGGGCTTTCATTTTTCTCTAAGTTCATTTATTGATTTTATAATAGCAATAAACATGCCATATTTGCAAAAAAAATTTGGGGAACTTTGAACATTTGTATTAGGAAAACTAAAGATGTTTTGGAAATTCTAAAGCCCCAAATCCTTTATTATATGCTAATGTGTCAGAAAAGTGTCACAGAATAATTATATCTGAAACGTGTGTTCTGAAGTGTGGACTTGAAAATGTGTAAAAAACGTTGAAAAAAACTCCCTTTTTTATTTACGCTGCACTACTGAAACTTGGGACAATTTAATCACTTTTCATATACAACTAGAAAATTAATATTGGTTGACATTGAACAACTTTCATCTATAATCCTCTGACGCCCCCTTAAAGAATGCAAAGAGGAGCTTTGTGACCCACTGTCAACCATATATAATAAATCAATAGAGTCAGACAGAGTGCCAGAGTTTTGGAAAGTTGCTAATGTGATACCAGTTTTTAAGAAAGGAGATAGATCACTTGCATCTAACTATCGACCAATTAGCCTAATCTCTATTGTGGGAAAGTTACTCGAATCTATAATTGCAAATAAAATTCGTCTTCATCTTGAAAAACATAAATTAATAATTGAGTCGCAACATGGTTTTATAAATGGCCGTTCATGTTTAACAAATTTGTTATCTTTTTATTCTAGCATAGTTGAGGCAGTTGATAGTGGTAAGGATTGTGATGTTGTGTACCTTGACTTAAGCAAAGCTTTTGATACAGTGCCACATGAAAGACTGATTAAAAAGATAGAGGCTCATGGTATCGGGGGTGCTATATTAAGCTGGATTAGGGCATGGCTATACCAAAGGAAACAGAGTTAGTATAAATGGAGTCAAGTCAGAGTGGGAAAATGTTGTAAGTGGAGTGCCTCAATGCTCTGTCCTGGGACCTCTGTTGTTTATAATATATATAAATGATTTAGATTCAGGTTTGAGTAGCAACATTTGCAAATTTGCTGATGATACGAAAATCGGTAGGGAAATTAATTCGGAGGAGGACTCGCTATCACTTCAAGTTGATCTAGATAGGGTTTTGAAATGGTCAAAGGATTAGCAGATGCAGTTTAATGCTAATAAATGTAAAGTTCTGAGGTTAGGTAATGATGATAGAGTTACAAGATACGAGCTAGATGGTGTTGAGATTGCGAAGTCGGATTGCGAAAGGGATCTGGAAGTTATGATTAGTAAGAATTTAAAACAAAAGGATCTTTGCATAAATGTTCGTAATAAGGCAAATCGGACACTTGGATTTATTAATCGCAGCGTTAGTAACAAGACACCTGGTGTGGTTCTCAAGCTATATCTTGCTCTAGTTAGGCCCCATTTAGATTATGCAGTTCAGTTTTGGTCGCCATATTATAGAATGGATATAAATTCACTTGAACGTGTCCAGCGTAGGATGACTAAGTTAATTCCCCAAATTAGAAATCTTTCATATGAAGAAAGATTAACAAAGCTTAAGTTGCATTCACTGGAAAGGCGAAGAGTTAGGGGTGACATGATAGAGGTTTACAAGTGGGTGAATGGACATAACAAAGGGGATATTAATAGAGTATTAAAAGTATCAACACAAGACAGAACACGAAACAATGGGTATAAATTGGATAAGTTTAGATTTAGGAAAAACTTGGGTAAATATTGGTTCAGTAACAGGGTTGTTGATTTGTGGAACCAATTGCCGCGTAACATTGTGGAGGTGGGGTTCCTCGATTGTTTCAAGCATGGGTTGGACATGTATATGATTGGGATTGGGTGGTTATAAATAGGAGCTGCCTCGTATGGGCCAATAGGCCTTCTGCAGTTGCCTTTGTTCTTATGTTTTTATGTTCATGCAGTGTATAATGGCCACTCTACTGTTTGGACACAATACCGGCTTACTTGCATAGTTCTAGTAAATAAAACATGTAGATAAGTATATATAACATGTGTAAATAGTGTAATAAAAACAATGACAGTATGGTGGGAGGAGCAATGTTGGCGAGTAAGATGTTGGAGTGAGGGAGGGCCTGTGTGGGTGTGGCTGCTCACACTCGCGATGTTCTGAATGTGTTGATGGTAAATGTATATAGTGTGTGACAGTGTATAGTGTGTACATATGTTGTAAATATACATAAATGAACATGAAACATTGGTGTGAATAACTGTATGATGGGAGGGGCAATGTTGGCGAAGTGAGGGAGGGCTGGCTGGGTGTGGCTGCTCACACTCGCGGTGTTCTGAATGTGTTGATGGTGAATGTATATAGTGTGTGACAGTGTATAATCTGTAAATAGATTGTATATATACATAAATTAACATGATACATGGTAATTATGTGCAAGATGTGTACACAAGTGTCATGCACGTAACAGTGTCCTTGGACAGTACGGATGTTTTACTACCATAATGTAGTGTACGTGTTCATTATACATAGGATTAGCACGTAAAAACAAATAAAATGTATTTGGAACTGTGTGCAAAAAATGAACAAAAATATATTCGCGGCAACTCGCGCGCCCCGCCCCGGGCGCCCCACCGGCCCCAAGAGCATACTGCTCTGGCGCACGGGGAATGATGACGTCACGCCCCACCTTTCGGACCCCATAGCAGCCAAAGTAAATACAATTTCGAACTTCCGTTGCTATACCCATATACAGGGAGGGGTTTTTGACACTTTCAGAAGAAAAAATAATTTTTTCCCCAGGTTTCATTTCCTGCGCACTAGGGGGGTGTCATATTTATAGGCCGTGCAGTTAAAGGGTTAAGCAAAGTTAGTTTTGACTGCCAGCTGCTGAAGCCTCACTGGTTGAAGGCATTTGGCTTGCTTGTGACGCCTCGCTTGTTGAAGGCGCTTGCTTGCTTGCGCCTCACTTGTTGAAGGCGCTTGGCTTGCCTGTGGCGCCTCACTTGTTGAAGGCATTTGGCTGCCTGTGACGCCTCACTGGTTGAACAACACATAACTTGTCTTTAATTGCTAGGACAACCTTCTTCCTCTTAACACCTCCAGAACGATTGATGCTACTACCAGACATGGTCTTGGCCAAAAATGTTCAAAGTTACTATGAAAATAAAAAAGTTATTTAAAAAAATATTTCACTAATGGAGCAGCACTGTGACGCCGCACTGGTTGAGGTGTATAACAGTAACTTGTCTTTAATTGTTAGGACAACTTTCTTCCTCTTAACACCTCCAGAATGATTGATGCTGCTACCAGACATAATCTTGGCCAAAAATGTTCAAAGTTACTATGAAAATAAAAAAGTTATTAGAAAAAATATTTCACTAATGGTGCAGCACTGTGTATAACACGAGGGACGGACGCACATGGGTTGACCAGTGTTGGACGGGTCCACTTGGGGTGGGGCAGCTATAGCGCGTTACGTAGGCCGCCAGGAGGAAAAAAAACTCACAATATTTTTGAAGGAAACTTCAGCCTGTGCACATTACTTTTAGGAAACTTATTTATTTGTTATTACATAATTACTAGTACTTATTTCATTTGTTTTTGGCCATGATTAAATGTTCTAAAATTAATGGTAATTGCTGTACCCAGGTGGTCCCTTCCGACACACCCCTCCCACCCTCCCAACACCACGCACCCACCCCACCCCCTCCTCCACCTCTTCTAAAGCCACAGACGGGATTAATACGGTGTGGCCGAATATTCATCCGGCCAAACCAGCTTTTATCCGGTTCCTGTGGCCATTTTGGGCGGATATTGTGATAACTTTATCCGATCACAATTTAGGCCGTATAAGGGCGTTTTCCGGATGTTTGAATCCCGGATAATCGCGGGGTTGCAGTACATCCAGAATTTAATTAAGAAACATCTGGTTAACTGGGTCAAGCTTATCTCTTCCATTCCCCATCACCGACACCCCCCTCCGCCCCGCCTCTCCCCCCATACTTCCCATACACACGCCGTCTGCTTCACTTCAACATCCATTGTGCTTCATCCCTCCCTCCCTCTCTTCTTTCCTCCCTCCATCCAACCATCCCTCCCTCCCTCCCTCCTTCCCAGCTCCCTCCCTCCTTACCAGCTCCCTCCCTCCCTCCCTCCTTACCAGCTCCCTCCCTCCCTCCATTCCTCCTTCCCAACTCCCTCCCTCCCTCCCTCCCTCCCTCCTTCCCAGCTCCCTCTCTCCTTACCAGCTCCCTCCATCCAACCATCCTTCCCTCCCTCCATCCAACCATCCCTCCCTCCCTCCATCCAACCATCCCTCCCTCCCTCCATCCCTCCTTCCCAGCTCCCTCCTTCCCAGCTCCCTCCATCCAACCATCCCTCCCTCCCTCCTTCCCAGCTCCCTCCATCCAACCATTCCTCCCTCCCTCCTTCCCAGCTCCCTCCATCCAACCATCCCTCCCTCCATCCAACCATCCCTCCCTCCATCCAACCATCCCTCCCTCCCTCCCTCCTTCCCAGCTCCCTCCAACCATCCCTCCCTCCCTCTTTCCCAGCTCCCTCCAACCATCCCTCCCTCCCTCCTTCCCAGCTCCCTCCCTCCATCCAACCATCCCTCCCTCCTTCCCAGCTCCCTCCCTCCATCCAACCATCCCTCCCTCCCTCCATCCCAGCTCCCCCCCTCCATCCCAGCTCCCCCCCCTCCATCCAACCATCCCTCCCTCCCTCCTTCCCAGCTCCCTCCCTCCATCCAACCATCCCTCCCTCCCTCCTTCCCAGCTCCCTCCCTCCATCCAACCATCCCTCCCCCTTCATCACTTTGTCCCTCCCTCCCTCCCTGTCATCCCTTCCTCCTTCCCTACCTCCCTCCATCCCTTCCTCTCTCTCTTCCTCCCTCCATCTCTCCCTCCCCTCCATCCCTCCTTTCATCTCTCCCTCCTTCCCTCGCCTCCATCCCTTCCTCCCTCCTTCCATCCCTCCCTCCCTCCCTCCTTCCTTCCATCCCTCCCTCCTTCCATCCCTCCTTCCATCCCTCCTTCCATCCCTCCCTCCCTCCCTCCCCTCCATTCCTCATTCCCTCCCTTCATCCCTCCCCTCCTCCCTCCTTCCCTCCTTCCCTCCTCCCTCCATCCCTCCCTCCCTCCTTCCTTCCTTCCATCCATCCAAACATCTGGTTGCGAGCCGGTTCATTCCCCCACCAACGACACCCCCCACCCCCCCAAACTTCCCATACACACACTCTCTCTGCTTCACCCCAACAACCATAGCGCCATCCCTCTCTCCCTCCCTCCATCAATCCATCCATCCATCCATCCATCTCCATCCTACCATCCACTCCCCCCTGCCTACCACCCAGCCTCTGCCTGCCTCCCTCCCTCCCTCTGCATGCCTGCCTCCCTCCCTGCCTCTGCCTGCCTGCCTCCCTCCCAAGCTCTGCCTGCCTACCTCCCTCCTTGCCTCTCCCTCCCTGCCTACCACCCAGCCTCTGCCTGCCTCCCTCCCAAGCTCTGCCTGCCTGCCTCCCTCCCAAGCTCTGCCTGCCTACCTCCCTCCTTGCCTCTCCCTCCCTGCCTACCACCCAGCCTCTGCCTGCCTCCCTCCCAAGCTCTGCCTGCCTGCCTCCCTCCCTGCCTCCCTCCCAAGCTTTGCCTGCCTACCTCCCTCCCAAGCTCTGCCTGCCTACCTCCCTCCCAAGCTCTGCCTGCCTGCCTTCCTCCTTGCCTCTCCCTCCCTGCCTACCACCCAGCCTCTGCCATCCTCCTTGCCTCTCCCTCCCTGCCTACCTCCCAGCCTCTCCCTGCCTGCCTACATTTCAGCCTCTCCATCCCTGCCTGCCTGCCCATCCACCAGTCAGCCAGCCATCACACACAACGAGTGCATTTGGAGCCAACATGGTGCATGGATGTTCCTTGATTGTGCCAATATGTCCAACAAAGTCACGGAATGAATACTCCAGCTTCATGACAAATCAAAACAATGTGCCGTGAATCTGTGACGTCACAGGGTAGAAGGCACAAGAGTGGTGGTCCCAGTGGCTGTCTGTATAAAATATATCTTATCTGAACGTTGCTTGAAAAATTACCGACACTTCGGAAACACCGGAGCTCCGGAAATAACAACCAGGGTACAGCCCCATATAGGCTGTTAAATCAAGTGGTAATACTATACCCTTAAACCGCTAAGGGCTTTTTGTCCTGTAACACCGCCAGGTGCAACAAAAAATAAAATTCCCAAAAATTCATTCGTCTTATAAAACTGTTTATTCGTGTTCCCTCATCACAGGAAAAAGAATAAAAAAAATCATAGGTGGAATATTTTGGTTGCAATAAGGCGGGGAAGTCTAGCAAAAAAGAGGTGATGACAGCAAGCGTCAGAGGCAGTCTGCTCTGCCACAGCTGTCAGGCAGGAGTTGCCACAAAGATATTATTACCTAATTATTTCAATGTCTCTGATTTTTATTTTTGTTTGCAGTAATATTATTCAATAGTGTGTAGTGATTATATATATATATATATATATATATATATATATATATATATATATATATATATATTATATATATATATTGTGACGGTAACGCGTTGGTGTTCGGCTGTTTAAGGCTAGGGGTATGGCCTCATCACATAGTTATAAAAAAAAAAATAGAAAAACTGGAACTTCGTCTGTGGTAAGGTAAGGAGAAGACACACAAAACACAAGTAAATTTTAACAATGAAATTTTAATTACGTTAAATAAATCAAAACATGAAAAAATGGACAAACAAATTCGTATAATAAAATCAATCAATCAAAATAATAAGAATAATTAAATGACACAATGAAAAGTTACGTTAAGGCAAAATAACAAGAAGTGCAACACAAAAGTAAATGGGAGGTGCTGGAATATTGGCTTTAAGCCACCACTTCTCTCAGTACACGCTAGCGTCTAGCCGGGAGGAGTGGTGACAACGAGAGCACCGAATATTCTGAGGTCTGAGGTCGTGGCGACCCCAGACATCAAGTAGTATGGGGGGGGGGGGCGAGTGGAGGTGCAGCCAGACCGGCGACCAATCAGCGGAGCCGGTAGCGATCAACATGTAGTTTGGTGGTTTGAGTCCGAACAGGTGGCTGGCTGCATACGTTTTGCTCACCCTGGCAAGCCTTGCTGGTGTTGTCGTTGTTGTACATTTCTTCCATAGTAGTATTATATAATGTCAACGACGTAATTATGGAGGGAAGAGCAGGCTCAATCTCTTGAAGGAGATTATCGTCACAACTCTCCCCCGAAGCCTGCGGTTCTGGAAGAAGTACGTCGTTATGTGGTGGAGTAATGGATGGAGTCGCTTCTACTTCATAAACTCTGGAGAGATCATGGGCTAAGATGTTGTCAGACTCTTGGTATAGCGTGTCTCCAGGTTGAATTTCTGCAGTTAGCAAGCCCATAGTAGAAGACGTTGAGATGAGAAGTGGGCGTGCTGCAGGAGGTGTAGGGTGGTGTGGTCCGTATTGATGGTGGACCGAGCACTTTTCAGGTGTGGAGTGAAGTGCTGAAGCTTCAGGATGAGGAAGAGTAGCTCCTTGCCAATTGTTCCGTCGTTCCTTGTAGCAGTAGTCGCTGACAGGTGTATTCTTCTCGCCTCGTTGCTGCATCACGACACCACCATCGTCGGTACCATTGGCGTCGACATGGAGGATGAAGGGCTTATCTGACGAGGTGAGAGTGGAATTAGAAGAGGGCAAAGGAGCACGATTATTATCCTGAAAGCATTTGGGAAGATCATTAAGGATTTTGGAATTAGAAAGCGCTGACTCCTTGTCAGTGCTTTCGGGAGAAGAAGCTGGGATGGTCTCACTGTGGATGTAGGGTTCTGTGAAGGTAGAACAATTAGTCAAGACAGTGGGAGGAGTACCATTATATTGCTTCAGGAGGTTGACGTGGCACAGCTGGGTCTTCCGCCGCCTATCTGGAGTCCCTATGACGTAGTTGTTGTTGCTTCTGCACTCTTTGACGCAGTAGGGTCCTGAAAATCTGTTTTGTAAAGGTGAACTTGGGATAGGGAAATAGGCAAGGACGAAGTCTCCCGGCTTGAATTTTCTTATTTTACTGGTCTGGTCGTAATGAGTCTTCATCCTCACCTGGGCTTTCAATAGATTATCATGGGCAAAGCGGTGGACTCTCTCTAGAATGTGTTGAAGGTTTTGAAGAAACTGGGGCACATTCTGATGCTCACTGAAGGTGGCATCTCTGAGAGAGTCTTTGAAAGCCTTAAGGGGAGTACGGCACTTACGGCCGTAGAGCATCTCATAAGGAGATACTCCTAGGGACTCTTTGGGGAGACTTCTGAAAATACACATTATAAGGTCAATCTGCTTATCCCAATCCTTCGAGGTTTCACTACAAAACTTTTTCAAGAGTGCTTTGATGGTCTGATGACTACGTTCAAGAGAACCCTGTGAAGCAGGATGATAGGGGCTGGACAATACCTGTTTGATGTTGAACTCCTCCAGTGTCCTTTTGAAGAGATCACTGGTGAAGTTGGTGCCACAGTCACTTTGAATCTCCCTGGGAAATCCGTATCGAGTGAAGATCTTCAATAGATGTTTGATAACCGTAGCAGCCGTGATGTTCTTCACTGGAACTGCTATGGGAAATCTGGTGGTAGGACACAGGATGGTTAGGATGTAGGCGTTACCTGAACTGGTCCGAGGTAAAGGACCAACACAGTCTATTATGAGTCTGTGGAAAGGTTCCGCAGGCACCTGTATGGGAATCAGTGGTGCTCTGGGAATGGAGACGTTCGGTTTGCCTGCCATCTGACATGTATGACACTGTTTTACGTACTGTTTGACGTTATTTACCATACCTGGCCAGTAGTAGTCTTGACGAATCCCATGGTAAGTCTTGTTGAAGCCGTAGGGGGAGAATGCTCCGTGGGCCAGGTGTAGAATAGTGGGCCGCAGGCTGGTGGGAATCACAAGTTGTTCGATGTTGGCCCAATCGTCCTCCTCCTTCAGTTTACTGGGTCTATATCTGCGGTAGAGCAAGTCGTTCTCTAGGAAGAACCCAGGAATACTGTCGGGTTGAGTCTCAGCCTGGAAAAACAATGGTGTTAAAGTAAGATCTTCCCTCTGCAACTTACGGAACTCCAACTTGGTCAGATGCGGGGGTAGTTTCTGAGGGTCTTGAGGGACAGCGGTAGCAGTAGAGTCAGCTGGCTGTGGACGTGCGGCTTGTGCACGGGTGGTCACGAGAACCGGAGGAGAAACTTCATCACTCTCTTGAACCTCTGCTGGAACATACTCAAGAATAGGGTTTATTGGCACAGAGTTACACACCTGGGGTTTGTCCATGACGATCAGGTTGGTCGGTTGCAGGTCTTCTGCCAAGTCGTTGCCTAGGAGAAGTTGCACTCCAGGCATGGGAAAAGGCTTTTCCCTGACGGCGACTTGGACTTCCCCGTTCACGTAGGGACAATCCAGGTGGACTCTGGCGAGAGGGTATGGAGTGGTAGCAGTGAGGTCAGTGATGAAGACTGTTTCCCCGGTGTAGACTATGTTGGGCACAGCCGACTTCAAGATGATCGATTGTAGAGCCGCTGTGTCCCTCAAGATCTTCAATTTGAAACGTCCCTCCGGATTTGAACCGTTGGCAGAGACAGTTCCAGTATACAGGTGGTTACTGAAAAGAGAAAGATCATTAACATCAACACCAACATTCATCACAGGCTTACCGGACTTAGGAGGAATTGGTTTGGGTCTTTGTTGGTCAGTGGTTCCCTTGTATTGAGACTTACCACACTTGTCTATGGTATGTCCATAGAGTCTACAATACTTGCAGTACAGTTGTGAACCAGCTTGATCGGGGCTCACCTTCTCGTAACTGTACCACGACTTCTTACTAGAGGATGGTTCAGGTGTCAGCCGGTGGATAAGGCTGTAAGTGTCAGCCGACTTAGCACACTTCAGGTAGTCGGTTTCTTCTTTATCTGCTAAGTAGAGGCGGACAGGAGGTGGCACACGTCTCAAGAATTCTTCAACAAGCATCAGGTTGACGAGTTCTGTAAAAGTAGAGACATGTGCTGCTTCCAGCCATTTCATGAAATACCTCCGTTTCGTGTTAGCAAACTCGAGGAAGGTAGTGGTACTTGCCTTCAGGTGGTCACGGAATTTCCTTCTATAACTTTCTGTGGAAAGTAGGTAGGCGTCCAACACTGCTTGTTTCAGAGTGTAGTAGTCATTCTCAGACGCCAAAGTACTGAGTGTGACTGCAGCTCTACCTGTAAGATGGACTCTGAGAAGTGTGGCCCATTGGTCGACAGGCCAACTGAGTTGATTAGCAAGGGTTTCAAAGGTGGTGAAAAACACATCAACTTCTGCTTCTACAAAGGATGGCATTAACTTACTTGCATGTGATATATTAAAACTGACGGGAAGATTGGCAGTAGCTTGTTGGCGTTGAGTGAAGTGGGAAGTTTCCAAGGCGATTTCACGTTGACGACACTCTAGAGCCAGAGTTGCTTGTTGCTTGTCATGTTCACGTTGCATTTCCAACTCGCGTTGTTTGGTTTCAAGCCGTATGCGTTCCCGCTCCTGGAGTAAGGCAATCTCACGTTCTTGTTCTTCCCTTCGTATGGCAGCTGCTCGTTCTTGTTGTTCGAGGGCTTCCCTTTGCTGCTCACGTTCAATCTTGGCCAGTTCCAATTGGAGTTTCATCGTTGCCAAATCAGTTTTTCCTGCAATATAGTAAGTTTCATGAGTTTCAGAGTCTATCTTACCTTGCTCTAAATAGTAATCCAGCAACAGGTTGTGTAGGTCATTTTTGTTGGCTTGGTAGGGAACTTCTAGTTGACACTCATGTGCAAGAGTTTGTAATTCAGTCCTCTTGGCACGACTTAAAGTCCCTATTTCACCTGCTGGATTTGCACGGAAAGTTTGGAGACGAAACATGGTGAAATTAGCAAATAAAGGTACACGAATATTCAATAGTGAATGTCAGAAACAGGACAACGTGGCAACTGGTACCTATTCTGTGTGATCTTTAACAATTAAAGTTAAGTAAAAAGATGTTAAATGATTAAATTAAATCAAGGGCGCAGGAAATCTTGTACCCGGTACTCATGTAAGAGGATAAGGGCAAGAAAATCCTACTAACAAATGAAACAGAGTTTCGAAATCAAATGAAACAGTTAAATGCTTCAAAAGTAAAATTGGTAGTCCAAGGATGTAGGCATACCTTGCCAAGTCTCTATAGGACATAAAGCAAGTTTTTCCTACTGAATTTAATATGATACTTACAGAATTAGCGAACTTTTGTGCTCTGAAAAAATAAGCTAATTCCCTACCGTTGTATGTATCATCATCTCTGACTGACGTGTAGGGGTGCGAGGTGTCAACTGGTGACGAGAACTGCTGCTGAGGTCCCAATTCAGCAACTAAAGTTCGAGCTAGAGGAACTATGGCCCTCTTTGTCCTCCTACAGTCAGATTGCAGAAGATTGGGTACTCTTGACCCGGGGCAGACCACAGTACCAGGGTACCAATATGATGATCTGTCAGAATGAGAAATATTCAAGGGACATAGATGGTAAATACGAGTAATAACACGGAGGGAGAGATGACCAATTAAGGGTATGACTGCGGCCTACAGTCACCACGTAATCCAAAGTTGTCTCACCTTCACTATATGTTACTCTCGTAATGCACAATACACCGCACCTTATAAAAATGAAATTGAATGAAAAATAGTAAAGCTACGTTAACAAAGTTAAATACGCTTACCATAAATTACCACTTGGCACCAGTACCTGAGTGAAGCTCCTAGGACAGGTCCCCATATAACTTGTGACGGTAACGCGTTGGTGTTCGGCTGTTTAAGGCTAGGGGTATGGCCTCGTCACATAGTTATAAAAAAAAATAGAAAAACTGGAACTTCGTCTGTGGTAAGGTAAGGAGAAGACACACAAAACACAAGTAAATTTTAACAATGAAATTTTAATTACGTTAAATAAATCAAAACATGAAAAAATGGACAAACAAATTCGTATAATAAAATCAATCAATCAAAATAATAAGAATAATTAAATGACACAATGAAAAGTTACGTTAAGGCAAAATAACAAGAAGTGCAACACAAAAGTAAATGGGAGGTGCTGGAATATTGGCTTTAAGCCACCACTTCTCTCAGTACACGCTAGCGTCTAGCCGGGAGGAGTGGTGACAACGAGAGCACCGAATATTCTGAGGTCTGAGGTCGTGGCGACCCCAGACATCAAGTAGTATGGGGGGGGGGGGGCGAGTGCAGGTGCAGCCAGACCGGCGACCAATCAGCGGAGCCGGTAGCGATCAACATGTAGTTTGGTGGTTTGAGTCCGAACAGGTGGCTGGCTGCATACGTTTTGCTCACCC
Source organism: Procambarus clarkii (assembly GCF_040958095.1). Taxonomy (NCBI): domain Eukaryota; kingdom Metazoa; phylum Arthropoda; class Malacostraca; order Decapoda; family Cambaridae; genus Procambarus; species Procambarus clarkii. The sequence continues at coordinate 9,925,845 of NC_091226.1, forward strand.
TGGCAAGCCTTGCTGGTGTTGTTGTCGTTGTTGTACATTTCTTCCATAGTAGTATTATATAATGTCAACGACGTAATTATGGAGGGAAGAGCAGGCTCAATCTCTTGAAGGAGATTATCGTCACAATATACACAGTGGTACCTCAGTTTAAGAGTTCAATCTGTTCCTGGAGACAGCTCGTATTCCGAAAACTCGTAATCCGAAGCTAATTTCCCCTTAAGAAATAATGGGAAATGAATTAATCCGTTCCTGACTACCCCAAAAACCTCACTTCCAACTAAATTTTATACCTAACTCATCTAAATAAACCTACAAAACTATGTTCAAGTTATTACTTACCCTTGCTGATGAATGCTGTAGGCGTGTGGAAGATGGTGAGGAGGGGGGAGGAGGAGAGGTTTTGTGGATATGGATGACACTATGACACTATGGATACCACTTCTTTTTCTAAAATTTTCAAACCATCCCCTGCATGCCTTAAAGCCTATCATATCTGCACTCGTTCCAAGGGTTTTCTTTACAAGGTCTTCGTGCAATACCCTGGCTTTCTCACAAATGATGGCCTCTGAAACACTATCACCCGCTAACTCCTTGTTGTGTATCCAAATTAATAACAACTTTTCCACTTCTTCAAGTGTTTGTGGTCTTTGTTTCATGATCGTTCTTACGCCTTTTGCCACTTTAGCACTCATAATGTCGTTTTACTTGCTAAGTATAGTGCATATCGTTGACTTGGCTTTGTTGTACTGCCTACAAAGTTCAACAACATGTGTACCCTTTTTATGCTTCCAAATGATCTCTTGTTTTTCCTCTATTGTCATCCTCACATGTGCTTTCTTGCCTTGATCCTTACCACTGGCTTTCTTGGGACCCATGGTGACATATATAATAACAACTTTTATATTCAAATGACCAAAAATCCAACAAAACACTAAAAATCCGGGTGAAGAATTGACGTGGGATAGTCACTGGGCGCCAGGCACTGGTAAACTGAGGGGTGAGGGGCAACGATCACCGTACCATCACACGCTAGTTTTGCCTGTACGCGTATGAACAAACTCGGATTCTGAGGTAACCCTCGCCTTCCGAGGCACAGTTTCCAAGGAAATCCTGCTCATATTCCGAAAATCTCGTATACAGGGACACTCGTATTCCGAGGTACCACTGTGTGTATATATATATATATATATATATATATATATATATATATATATATATATATATATATATATATATATATATATATATATATATATATATATATATATATACAGTGGTACCTCGAGTAATCAATTTAATCCATTCCATGTTCGTCACGTGAAACGGACGTCATACAAAATGAGTGTCCCCCATGTAACCAGTGTGATGCACTGTGTTTATTATGAAATTCCCCCAGTGTGCATGACATCAAATGTTCCCCCAAAATATCATTTTTCTTTGTAAAATGATAAATTACCTTCCCTGAACATGTCTATGTAAAAATAATTACCAAATTCCACTTACTTTGGCTGTGAGGGCGTGGACAAGGTGCGCTGTGACGTCATCAGGGGCCTGGTCGCCCGTATGTAAAGCTCCCAGACACGGTCGCGCAGGCCATTCAAGCACCGCGTGTTGCCACAAATATATTTTCAAATATTTTTTCTATGTATTTCCAATGTGGTTTTATTTGTTTCTTTTATCGTATATGATGCATATTTGTGACCTTTACAGTATGTATACAGTAGAATGTTCATAATTTTCCATGGAACTGTGATACATGTGTCAGTAATGCGTCCACAATAAATGTTTGTCACAATATTACGTGGTAAAAATTCACTATAATTACAATATGTACAGTTTCACATACTATTTACACAGTAACACACTGTATTACACAGTACTTTGGAGGTGCGTAATAGTCAACGAAGTAGTCCATGGTACACAGCGCGACTTTGCTCTCCTTGCACCAGCTACAGATTTTCGTTTCCTGTTTCATCGTTCTGTGTGCTTGCAAATAACGCACTCGCGTGCACCCTTGGCTTTAGTACTTGTAGGTGGTATGTAGCCAAGCTTGTAAAGCATAAGGTAGTATTGAAACGATTATAGGAAAAGCTCAATTTGTAAGGTAGTCTTGAAAAGACCGCTTTGTAAGGTACCAAACAGGAAGAGATTCAGCTAGCCTCAAAGTGTGTCCATCAGCCAGGAAAAGATTCAGGTATTCTTGAAAATATCTATGGACAACACCACCATGGAAGCCGCTAACACTGTTCATCTATGCTACTTGTATCAGATGCATCATCACTGAACGCAGAAAACGATTCATCAATGTATCATCTATATAAATTGGAGATGGGAAGGGTGGGGCTCAGAGCTACAACTGGATACGCTCGCTGTATCATCCTCATAGGTGCTGTATCACTGGCATCCGACCGTTGTGTTAAGCCCTTATTGCGCCTAGCTTCACCAATGTTATGACCTTTATGTTCTTCAAACAATAGGGTCTGAATTGGACCGACTGAGCGCAGTCTTTCAACACCGTGTGGGACAGGTGTTTGAGAGCCAGAGGCACATGTGCCACAAATGGTTGCTCACGCAGTACTAACCCAGCCAGCAGCCCTTGTCTTTCATATTCGTTATAGCAAAAGGTTCGTTCAGTGTTTGTTGCATAGGCTGCTCCATTATGACAATCTTTCTTTGTTTCATATGTGTTCCATAAAACGGATGTAATTTACACAGATTTCGCAAAAGCTTTTGATAAATGTGACCATGGTGTTATTGCACATAAAATGCGTTCAAAAGGAATTACCAGAAAAATAGGCAGATGGATCTACAATTTCCTCACCAACAGAACCCAATGTGTAATAGTCAACAAAATAAAATCCAGCCCATCAACCGTGAAGAGCTCAGTCCCCCAGGGTACTGTGCTTGCTCCAGTACTTTTTCTCATCCTCATTTCGGACATAGACAAGAACACAACCTATAGCACTGTATCATCCTTTGCAGATGACACTAGGATCTTCATGAGAGTAAGCAACATGGAGGACACGGCGAACCTCCAGTCAGATGTAGATCAGGTCTTTCTATGGGCTACAGAAAATAATATGGTGTTTAACGAAGATAAGTTCCAGCTCATGCGCTATGGAAAAAATTAAAATATAAAAAACGGAAACCACGTACAAAACTCAGGCAAATCATAACATAGAACGAAAAGGCAATGTAAAGGATCTGGGTGTACTCATGTCGGAAGACCTTAACTTTAAAGAACACAATAAAGTAGCCGTCACAACTGCAAGAAAAATGACAGGTTGGATAACAAGAACTTTTCACACTAGAGATGCTATACCGATGATGATACTTTTCAAAACGCTTGTGCTCTCTAGAGTAGAGTACAGCTGCACAATGACAGCACCTTTCAAAGCTGGAGAAATTGCTGACCTAGAGAGCGTGCAGAGATCCTTTACTGCTAAAATCCACTCAATAAAACATCTAAACTATTGGGACCAACTAAAGAGCCTAAAACTGTACTCCCTTGAGCGCAGGCGGGAGAGGTACATAATAATTTACACGTGGAAAATATTAGAGGGGCTGGTCCCAAATCTGAACACAGAAATAACATCACATGAGACCAGAAGACATGGCAGGATGTGCAGAATACCCCCGTTGAAAAACAGAGGTGCAACTGGTACTCTGAGAGAGAACTCTATCAACATCAGAGGTCCGAGACTGTTCAACACGCTTCACTACACATAAGGGGCATAACTGGCCGACCCCTCACAGTGTTCAAGAGAGAACTGGATAAGCACCTCCAAAGGATACCTGATCAACCAGGCTGTGACTCATATGTCAGGCTGCGAGCAGCCGCGTCCAACAGCCTGGTTGATCAGTCCGGCAACCAGGAGGCCTGGTCAACGACTGGGCCGCGGGGACGCTAAGCCCCGGAAGCACCTCAAGGTAACCTCAAGGTATGTCTCAATAATGGAGCAGTCTACCCAACAAACACTGAACGAACCTTTATGGCATTTGTCCATTTTTCAAATTGTTTAAACAGTTCTTTTATTTTTCGTTTTTTTTTATTTAAGAAACATGGAGCAGCCGACCTGTAGACCACCGAACAAACCTTTTTGACATTTGTACTGGTTTTCAAAATTCTTTTTATTTTATTATTATTTACGTTTTTTGTATGTAAGAATCATGGAGCAGCCTACCTGCCGACCACCGAACAAACCTTTTGCTATAAGACAAATGAAAAATAAATATTGAACACATTTGAAGAAAGGAAATGTCATAATGGTTTGTTGAGTGTATATGTAAGGTAGGCTTCTCCATTATTGAGACGTAAATGACAAATACAAAACAAATGGAACACATTTGAAACAAAGAAAGATTGTTATAATGGAGCAGCCTACCTGCTGAACACCGAACGAACCTTTTTGACATTTGTTGTATATCAGACATTTCATTTCTTTTTTCCTATAAAAATGTCAACACTTTGCAACATCTCAGCAGTCACCCCTTTATATCCCAGCATCATTAGCATCTTTAAACAAGAACAACATAATTTATGTGCATCATTGGAGGCGTCTAAGAATGTGCAAGAAGCAGCGCGACCCCACCATGTGGTGTTGACGTTACTCAAACCAGTGTTCACCATACAGGACGATTTGACGCCAATCGGGCCGTTTGTTACCCAAAATGTTCGTCTTTTGGGGCGATCGTTATGCGAGGTACCACTGTGTGTGTGTGTGTGTGTGTGTATATATATATATATATATATATATATATATATATATATATATATATATATAAATACTGTATATATATATATATAAATACTGTATATATATATATATACAGTGGAACCTCGATTAACGAGTTTTTCCAGTAACGAGCAAGCCACTCGCAGCAAATTTGTCTCTATTGACGAGCTCGCCTCTATTAACGAGCAAAACCACATGGTGCTTCCTAGCATCTCGCAGGTTCTCGCAAATTCTCGGACGCCTCCGACGCCAGTGTTGTTGTTGTATCGCACACGACAAGCATCCCTCTGGATTTATTTGAGTTTTTCTTTGGGTTTTTAGTGGTTTTGTGACTACAATTTGTAACACACGATGTCTCCAAAGAAGCTGCTTGCTAAAGATAGTGTTGTCAAGAGGAAGAAAGACACAATTACTGTGGATTTAAAGAAGGAAATTATAGCAAAGCATGAGTGTGGTGTCTGTGTGACTGATCTCACAAGGGAGTATGGCAGGTCCTCATCAACAATTTACACCATTAGTAAGGGAATGAGGAGGTAAGGGAGGATGCTGCCTCTTCCACTGAAATCAGGGAAGTGTTTGGAAGGTTTGAAAAGGTGAACACATTCTTGGAAAAGCTGCCCTGATAAAGCAGTGACAACCCGGTGTGTGAAAATGTTTAATTAATTTATCACTTTGTGATAACACTTTGTGAAAGTGTTATCACTTTCGCAGGTATATGTCGCTTGAACGTGACACACTTTTTTCTCTTGAATGCACCCAAACACCGCACTCAAGTGCCATTTGAGCAAATATTTCTATAAAATCCAATTCTTATCCGATCGACTTGGGGAGTGTATACATGTTTGCCATGAAATTTCCGTTTTCTCTAATAACCACATTGCCTATTTGGGAGAACGGCATTGTATTGTATCTTTGTGGTAAGACCATTATATTGTTGACACAACGAGTGTAATCAACGTAGTTTTTTATTTGGTGCTGGTCTAACGCATCCTTGTGTGATATTTGAAATGAAATTTGGGTGAAATTCCCAAGAAGAGAGAGTCCGCCTGACTCAGAGGTGGATTCTCCTTCCACACCATAACCCCTCTCCTCCTTTCCACCTCTCCATCGTCTCCCTGAAGCCAGCAACTACTCTTCATAAGGTAAAGTAAACATTAAAACACTACAACAAAACATTTATATTTACATGTGCAGTATTATATATACATAAAAAAAAGTCATACAAGTATGGAAGTTTTGGGGAGTGGAACGGATTAAATTTATTTCCTTTATTTTAAATGGGAAATTTGTTTCTTAAGACGAGTTTTCCAGGAACGAGCTCGGTGCCAGAACGGATTAAACTCGTTAATAGAGGTTCCACTGTATATATATATATATATATATATATATATATATATATATATATATATATATATATATATATATATATATATATATATATAAACACCTAAATTATTGGGATCGTCTCAAAGCTCTCCAAATGTACTCTCTAGAAAGGAGACGAGAGAGATACCAAATAATATACACATGGAAAATACTGGAGGGTCAGGTCCCAAATCTACACAGTAAAATAACAACGTACTGGAGTGAACGATATGGAAGAAAATGCAAGATTGAACCAGTAAAGAGCAGAGGTGCCATAGGCACAATCAGAGAGCACTGTATAAACATCAGAGGTCCGCGGTTGTTCAACGTCCTCCCAGCGACTATAAGAAATATTGCCGGAACAACCATGGACATCTTCAAGAGAAAACTAGACTGTTTTCTAAGAGAAGTTCCGGATCAGCCGGGCTGTGGAGGGTATGTAGGCCTGCGGGCCGCTCCAAGCAACAGCCTGGTGGACCAAATTCTCACAAGTCAAGCCTGGCCTCGAGCCAGGCTTGGGGAGTAGAACTCCCAGAACTCCATCAAGCAGGTATCAAGCAGGTACTACGCTAGTATGGTGAGCCCAAACAAGAGTGGCTGCCACACATAGTGACGCTACCTTGATTCCCTCCCTCTCTCCCAAAAATTCCTCCCACAATACTATGCACAGTGCTAATTATCACCACAATCCTGCTATTATCACAATCCTGGTCACTAAATCCTGTAAATGAATAATTGACCTCAAATTTATTTTGTATAGGGAACATAAGAAGTCATTTGAAGATTCCTAGATGGACAAAATAATGATTTGGTGCTGTGGCTAGCGCTGTGAACATCTTGAACAGCATTGATTCACTGATATTTAAACATTGTACAAAGTTATTATCACACTCAGGCACTTATGTAATACTATCGTGGCAAAATAATGCCAGTTACATATGTATTTTGACATTATTAGGCGATGCTGTGGTCACAAGCTGAACAGCAGTGCTGTGAGCTTATGCTGCGTGCGCCAGCCTTGGTTGCTCACTCAGTACTAAGGCTCTCACACCCAGGAATGTTGCCCACGATTTATAAAAAAAAAAAGGCGTCTGTTTACAAGAGCCCTGAGGAAGCTGATGTGAACCCCATGTAGCCGCGGGAGTTTTGAATCATACACTATACCTATAAGATTCCTGAGGTGCGTTGCACACCCCTGTCGAGCACCTACAGGCATGTTGTGCAGTGCAGTGGTTAAGTGTTTATGCGCCATTGCTTCCTGTGCTTCTCTAAGGAGGCCTGGTTCTGGCTTGTGGTCCCCAGTAGGCTACAAGAACTCTGTGACTGATGACTCTAAGTAGTATGGCACTATATCAGTATAAATAAGTTCAGGGAGCCTCCAGAGCTCACCCAGAAACTGGCGTTTCATTACATTCAATGCAGGTTTTTTTGCAGTAATATTCAATAGTGAGAATTTGAGTAATTTATATAGTTAAACATTTTGAATATGTTAAATCTCTATGCTCAAGAATATTGTGCTCATATTTAGTGACATAATATGTTTTTATTTGATCAGGACACCCTGGTGGCCACATCATCTGGATCACGACCGTGCTCAGGAACATGCCCCACCCAGTCACTGTCTGATGATGAAAGTCACAATACATTATTTGCAGAAGAGGAGGAAAGTGACATTGATGACTCTGACTTCGATAATTATACACAGGGCACAGATCGCAGTGATTCAGACAGTGATAACGATGCACATGTGGCTAGTGGTTATGGTGTATGTGGTGTTACCAGGCATAGCTTTGCAGCATCAGATTGCCCAGGCAATCACCACTGTGTGATATCACATGGAGAAAATGAGGGACAAAAGCCTTCGTCTTCAACTTGTTTACCCTCATCTTCATCTGGTCATGCCCATAGTGTGTGTTGTAGACGTGCTTCATCTCCTAGTGAACAGAATTTTGTTGGTGCTAGAATTCATGGCCGTGGAGTTCGTGTAGTGTCAGCCCGAACGCCAGATGTAATTATGTGGAGTGATGGTGCAGACTTTGTTCCACAAATTCCTACATATGACAATACAGGTGTTGGAGTTACAGACCTTTTTCCATATACAGGTGAGGAAGTGAGCGAAATGGAGTATTTTATGGCATATTTCGAAGAGCCACTCATGAAATATATTGTTCAGGAAACGAACAAATATGCGGTCGAACTCATTGAAAGTGTGGAAATACTACAATTTTCACGATTACAGCGTTGGAAAGATACTACTGTAGGTGAAATGTATGTGTTTCTTGCACTATGTATGATGAAACATTGTGTAAAAAATGTCATCACAGATTATTGGAGCAAAGACAGTTGTGTTCCAACACCTATTTTCGGAAAATATATGTCACGTGATAGGTTTGTGTTACTCCTCAGGTGTCTTAATTTTGCAAATAATGAAGACCAGACTAAAGATGATAGACTTTGGAAGGTGAGGCACATTCTGAATGAACTGATTGGAAAGTTCAGAGATTTCTACAAACCTGCTCAGAAACTGGTGATTATTGAATCGCTTGCGCTTTTCAAAGGACGTGTTGCCTTCAAAAAATGTATTCCCTCCAAACGCCACAGATTTAAATTCTTTGTACTTTGTGACTGTGAAACAGGAATGGTCTTATATATGATTCTCTATTCTGATAGCAATGTAGACATTCCCGGTAATGATCAACATGGTTTCTCGGGTAGTGTGGTGAAGACAATAATGGCACCATGGCTGAACAAGGGCCACATTTTATACACAGATAACTATTATACAAGTCCCTTGTTAACTAGATTCTTGCTTGAAAATAGAACTGGAGTGTGTGGCACAGTAAAGACAAGAAGAAGGGAAATGCCTGTGTTTGACAATAAAATTGCAGTAGGTGAATGCCAGTTAAGAAAAACTGATCAAATACTCTCAGTGCGGTGGAAATACAGGGAAGAAGTTAACATATTGACAACCATTCACACTGGTACAATGGTGCACAGTGGCAAGGTGAACAAGGTAACAAAAGAACAAATATATGAACCAGATTGTGTCATGGACTATAACATAAATACTCGTTTGGTTGATAAATGTGACATGATGATGAGCACTGTCGAGTGTATACATAAAACAGTGAAGTGGCCCAAGAAGATGTTTTTTCACCTTGTTGACATAACTATGCTGAACAGTTATAATATGTATCTGGTGAAAACAGGTCATAAACCAACATTCCGTGTGTTTAGTTTTTCTGTTGTGACACAATTATTAAAAAAGTTTGGCAAAGACATTCCTGGCATACAAAGACCCATTCAGAATCCAGTATTGCACCATGCTCCTACACCCAGGCTCACTTACACAGAGGCCTTTCAAGTACACAGAATAAAACATTTGCCACCAACTGGAAAGCGTGCAATAGGCCAACGTGTTTGCATAGTTTGTAAAACCACACAAACGAGACCACAGAAACGTAAACTGGTGCTAACATGGTGTGAAGCATGTGCCGTCCCTTTGTGTGCTGTCAACTGCTTCAACGACTACCACAGTCTCCAGCACTTCTAAATGTTCAATAATGGTGCAAAAAACCTGTACATACTGTATTAGCCCACTAATCTGGACTATATGGAAAGGACCCTCAGCCGATTTAGCACGTTTTGTGGATTAACGTACTTTTTCACCACGGAAGTCCAAAAGTGACCATTTCCAAAAATATTTGTACAGACAGCCACTTGGTTTGTAAACAAAAGTTATCCGAAGGCAGGAAGTGAGGGAGGGAACGGCAGGCAGGGAGATGGAAAAGGTAGGCAGGGAGAGAAGCAGAGAGGCAAGCAGGAAGGGAGAGACTGGGAGGTAGGTAGGGAGAGAGGCAGGCAGGTAGGCAGGCAAGCAGGTAGGGATGGAAGTAGGGAAGGAGAGACTGGGAGGTAGACAGGGAGGGAGAGATTGGGAGGCAGGCAGGGGAGGAAGGCAGGCAGGTGGGCAAGCAGGCAGGCAGGCAGGGAGGGAGGGAGGCAAGCAGGCAGGCAGGTAGGTTACAAATGAGGTGGTAGAGGTACTGGGATTAAAAACAGAGAAAATAAATTTAGTGATTATTCTAATATACAAACCGCCAGATGCAACGGCTGAGGAATTCACAGAACAGATAAACAAAATAGAGAATAGCCTTGCTAATTTGGAGAACCCGATACCTGATATTATCTTCCTAGGTGACTTCAACTTGCCTAGTCTCAGGTGGAAAATAGCAAACAATAATATTATACCAGGAAATCTATCAGGACCTAACCAACCACAGATTAGAGAACTACTTAGATTTTGTGACAAATTTTCACTCAATCAGCAGATATCCGAGCCAACGAGAAATGAAAATATTTTAGATCTGGTCTTTACGAACAATGAAGACATTATCAGAGACATTACGATATCAGATACCACATACTCAAATCACAAGCTCATTGAAGTGCAAACGACCATCAATACTCAGAATAGACCTAAAACGTTGATAAAGCGAGAGGGGCTATTCAGTAAATTCAATTTTAATAATAAAAGGATAGAATGGGAGATAATAAACAGGGAACTTACAAACATTCCATGGGGAACTGTTCTAATTAATACAAGTCCTACAGAAGGAATAGAAAAACTGACTTTGGAAGCATATCAAGTCTGTCTGAAACATGTTCCTTTGAGGAAAGCCAGAAAGAGATCCAACGTAGAAAGAGAACGCAGACGACACTATAAACGCAGGAAAAAAATAACGGAACTGCTTATGCAGACACGAATTTCCCATCAAAGAAGGAATAATTTAAATAGGGAGATTGAAGAAATCGAGCGGAAATTGAAACACTCATATGAAACTGAAGAAAGGCACTTAGAACAGAAAGCAATTCAGGAAATAAAGAAAAATACAAAATATTTCTTCACATATGCGAAATCAAAAGCAAAAACCACTGCCAGTATTGGACCTATTCATACAAGTGAAGGTTCATACACGGAGGATGACAAAGAAATTAGTGAAATCCTAAAAAAGCAGTATGAGGACATGTTTAGCACTCCAATAAACGACATGAAAGAGGATGATCCAGACAATTTCTTTATCCAGGATATTCAAACCCCTGTAAAGATAACTGATATCAACACGAGCGCACTAGATTGAAAGATAAATTGAAAACATGCCCATGCACTCTGCTCCAGGTCCAGACTCATGGAATTCAATATTTATAAAGAAATGCAAAGTGCCGGTAGCACAGGCACTCTGTATAGTGTGGAGGAAGAGCTTGGACACGGGGAAGATACCAGATGCACTTAAAGTAGCAGACATAGCCCCTCTACACAAGGGAGGGAGCAAAGCATTTGCAAAGAATTTTAAACCAGTTGCACTAACATCGCACATCATAGAAGTATTTGAGAGAGTGATTAGGAGTCAGGTCACCAATTTCATGGAGACCAGTGACCTTCACAACCCAGGCCAACATGGATTTCAAGGGGGAAGATCGTGCCTCTCACAGCTACATGAGCACTACGACAAAGTCACTGAGGCATTAGAAGAAAAACAGAATGCTAATGTGATATACACGGACTTTGCAAAGGCTTTCGATAAATGTGACCATGGCGTGATAGCACACAAAATGAAGTCAATGGGAATAACCGGTAAAGTAGGACGCTGGATACTCGGTTTTCTGTCAAACAGGACTCGGTGAGTAACGGTCAACCATATAAAATCTAGTCCAAGTGCAGTTAAAAGCTCTGTACCTCAGGGTACAGTCCTTGCACCACTGTTTTTCCTTATTCTCATATCAGATATAGACAAAAATACAAGTCACAGCTTCATATCATCCTTTGCAGATGACACAAAAATCGGTATGAAAATTATCTCGGCTGAAGACACTGAAAAACTTCAAGGTGATATTAATAAAATTTTCGACTGGGCATCAGAAAATAACATGATGTTTAACAGTGATAAATTCCAGGTACTCAGGTACAGTAAAAATGAGGACCTTAAACATAACACAGAATACAAAACACAATCAAATGTACCCATAGTAGGAAAACAGCATGTAATGGATTTGGGAATAATAATGTCTGACGACCTAACGTTTAAGGAGCATAACCAAGCAAATATTGCGACAGCCAGAAAAATGATAGGATGGATTACGAGAACTTTCAAATCCAGGGATCCCATCACAATGGTTGTACTCTTCAAGTCACTTGTGTTGTCCCGTCTTGAGTACTGCTCGGTACTCACTTCCCCTTCAGAGCAGGAGAGATTGCTGAAATAGAGGGAATACAGAGAACATATATGGCACGCATAGACGCAATAAAGCACCTAAATTATTGGGATCATCTCAAAGCCCTCCAAATGTACTCGCTAGAAAGAAGACGAGAAAGATATCAAATAATATACACCTGGAAGATACTGGAGGGCCAAGTACCAAATCTACACAGTAAAATAACAACGTACTGGAGTGAACGATATGGAAGAAAATGTAGAATAGAACCAGTGAAGAGCAGAGGTGCCATAGGCACAATCAGAGAACACTGTATAAACATCAGAGGTCCGCGGTTGTTCAACGTCCTCCCAGCAAGCATAAGAAATATTGCCGGAACAACCGTGGACATCTTCAAGAGGAAACTAGATTTATTCCTCCAAGGCGTGCTGGACCAACTGGGCTGTGGTGGGTATGTGGGCCTGAGGGCTGCTCCAAGCAACAGCCTATCTTGTGGTTATCTTGAGATGATTTCGGGGCTTTAGTGTCCCCGCGGCCCGGTCCTCGACCAGGCCTCCACCCCCAGGAAGCAGCCCGTGACAGCTGACTAACACCCAGGTACCTATCTTACTGCTAGGTAACAGGGGCATAGGGTGAAAGAAACTCTGCCCATTGTTTCTCGCCGGCGCCTGGGATTGAACCCGGGACCACAGGATCACAAGTCCAGCGTGCTGTCCGCTCGGCCGACCGGCTCCCTTAGGCCTGGCCTAGTGGACCAAACTCTCACAAGTCAAGCCTGAGGCAGACAGGCAGGGAGGCATGGAGGGAGGCAGGCAGGCAGGCAGGCAGGCAGGCAGGCAGGCAGACAGACAGGGAGGGAGGGAGAGCAGGAGGTAGACAGGGGAGGCAATCAAGCAGGCAGGGAGGGAGGGGGGAGGCAGGCAGGGAGGGAGGGGGGAGGCAATCAAGCAGGCAGGGAGGGAGGGGGGAGGCAGGCAGGCAGGCAGGCAGGGAGGGAGAGAGGGAGGGAGGAAGAAAGGCAGGCAGGCAGGCAGGCAGGCAGGCAGGCAGGCAGGCAGGCAGGCAGGGAGGGAAGGAGGGAAGAAGGAAGGGAGGGAGGGAAGGAGGGAGGGAGGGAGGAAGGCAGGCAGGGAATGAAGGAGTGAGGAAGGCAGGGAGGGAGGGAAGGAGGGAGGGAGGCAGGCAGGCAGGCAGGCAGGCAGGGAGGGAGGGAGGGAGGGAGGCAGGGAGGGAGGGATGAAGGCAGGCAGGGAGGGGAGGGAGGAAGGCAGGCAGGCAGGGTGGGAGGGGGGGGAGGCAGGCAGGCAGGGAGAGAGGGATGAAGGCAGGCAGGCAGGCAGGGAGGGAGGCAGGCAGGCAGGCAGGCAGGCAGGCAGGCAGGCAGGCAGGCAGGCAGGCAGGGAGGGAGGGAAGGAGGCAGTCAGGCAGCAACCCGCTCTCGCACAAGACAGCACATATTTGACTTAATGCTTAAAGTCAAAATGTTGAATATGAATTAGTACATATGTGGTATATTCCCAGTTACATTTTTACCAAGGCCCAAACTCTTCCTCACGTACCAATTTACTTATCACAGTACCTGTCCATTGCAGTGGACAGCAGAATAGTCATGATTGGTTCAATCATAATGAAAATTGTAGTTTTCAGGTCCCACATGGGTTGTGAAATTTAACTACTGTTGTCCATGCTCTTAGAATATTACAGATCAGCTACATCCTATTGAAGAATCGTAGTTTTGTTTTGAGAAATATTAGTTGTTCTTAGTAAATTATAATAAGCACTATAATTTATTATATAGAATAATAGTGCTTCACCAATCAACATTATATACACAAGTCTATGCTTTAAAAAACCTTTAAAGAATGTATTGTAGGAACGTCAACAGAAAACGGTGTTATGTTGGAATGTCTATGGGGTAAACTACTGCACAAAGGAAAGTATAGTGTCTACTACTTACTATAGGATGGGTATAGAGTCCACTACCACCTGTTAAGTGGGTAAGGGGTCCATACCACTTGTAGGATGGGTCTGGGCCCAATAACTACCCATAGGATAGGTATGGGGTCCACTACCGCCTACTGGATGAGTCTATGGTCCACTACCCCACACAGGGATGTGTATGGTGTCAACTACCGCCTACAAGATGGGTATGGGGGTCCACTACCACACATAGGAGTGGTATCCGGTCCAATGGCACCCACAGGATGGGTATGAGGTCCACTACCACCCACAGGATGGGTATGAGGTCCACTACCACCCACAGGATAGGTATGGGGTCCACTACCACCCACAGGATAGGTATGGGATCCACTACCACCTACTAGATGGGTATGGGGTCCACTACCACACACAGGATGGGTATGGGGTCCACTTCCACCCACAAGATGGGTATGGGGTCCACTTCCACCCACAAGATGGGTTTGGGGTCCATTACTACCGACATGATGGGTATGGGGTTCACTACCACCCAAAAGATTGGTATGGGGTCCACTACCACCTACAAGATGGGTATGGGGTCCACTATCGCCCACAAAATGGGTATGGGGTCCACTACCGCCCACAAGATGGGTATTGGGGTCCACTACCTCCCACAGGATGGGTTTGGGGTTCACTACCACCCACAAGATGGGCATTGGGTCCACTACCACCCACAGGATGGGTATAGGGTCCACTACCAACCACAGGATGGGTATGGGTCCACTACCACCCACAGGATGAGTATGGGGTCCACTACCACCGACAAGATAGGTATGGGGTCCACTACCACCCACAAGATGGGTATGGGGTCCACTACCACCCACAAGAAGGGTATGGGTTCCACTACCGCCCACAAGATGGGTATGGGGTCCACTACCACCCACAAGGTGGGTATGGGGTCCACTTCCACCCACAAGATAGGTATGGGGTCCACTACCACCCACAAGATGGGTATGGGGTCCACTACCACCGACAAGATGGGTATGGGGTTCACTACCACTCACAAGATGGGTATGGGGTCCACTACCATCCTCAAGATGGGTATGGGGTCCACTACCATCCACAAGATGGGTATGGGGTCCACTACCATCCACGAGATGGGTAACAAAGTTATCAATTTATGAAACAGACAAATTTTAAGTTACAAGTGCATGCAATATTGTAAAATTGAGAGTCAGTGTAGTAACATATACTGGTAAATAATAAATATTGCAAGCTAAGAATCTGATGCATGTGTGTGTTGGGGGGGGCTCTCGCTTACCCTTGGTAAGCGAGAGTGGCAGGTAACCTTTGACATTCTGCGGTCAAGGTGGGGGAAAGGGAGGGCGAGAGGGTCAAACCCACCCTCCAACATCTGGGCATAGTACCAGCAGCCTCCACAACACTCCCCCCCCCCTCCCCATCCGGCCCCTTGATGCCGTGAGGGGGCTTGGTGCACGGCTGCCGGAGTGTGATGCTCCGTGGGACAGTCCTCTGTCCTTTTGTGGTCTTACGCTCCTGCTGCTGTCTTTTCTAATTGTGCCGGATTGCATTTCCTTTTCCTTATATTTCGTTTTTCTCCCCACCTTTTCTCCTATCTGCTTTTCGTTTCCTGCCGACCTTTTGCTTGTTTTGGATTATTCCTTTGGACTACTTCTATTTTGATGCCCGGGTGCTTGAGGAGGCATACTCTTGCACCCGTAGAACTGTCATACCCAACGTCTCGAGTGAGGGGAATCTTTTATTGTCAATCCCCCTATCGTCGCTGAACCCGATCTCGACGGACTGATGGTTCTTAAGATGGCGTTTGTGGGGCGTATACTCACGACGCAACCCTAGGGGGCCCCGGCATGATCGCCGATAGCTTCCTGTTGGGTGTCCTGCCTCTAATTGTGGCTCCATGGTGGGTATGGGGGCACATTCGTGGATGAATTTGTCTCTCTTCATCTGTACGTCAATGAATGTTTCTGTTGTACCCTCTCAGGCTCGTGGGGTGGGCGACCAAGCCCCCGAGTCGGCCTGTATTGGAAGACCGGGCTCTGTAGCCCCCACTGTGTTGGGCCCTGATCTTGCTCCTCCTTTGACCATCCTAACGTCTTCCCCCAGCTCCCCTCCCTCATTCTGTGGTTGGGTCGAGCCTCATGCCCCCAGTGGTGACCACTTCGTCCCCTGGTGCGGCTAAGTCTCTCGTTGTGACTACTGCACCCTTTAACCCCTCTATCTCTGGGGGTTCTCAACACCGTCCGCGCCACAGCTGCACTCGCTCGATTCCTTCCCGTACTGCCGCGTATCAGGCCTTGTTTGATCCCACTTCATGGGCCAAATACTTTGATCTCCTCCCTCTTGATTCTGCGCCTGCTGATAATTTCTCCCTCCATCGGCATCTTGTTGATTCCGTGGATGCCTCTGTTACCTTCAACCCCACTCGTCTCGCTACACGTGTCGTTGCTGCTGCTCCTCAGGATACAGCTTCCCGCTTGGCTGCCTTATCCTGCCTTGGCGAGATCCCCGTTCGGGTCTCCATGAGCGCTCAGTTGAATGCCAGTGTTGGCACTAATCTCCTCCCGCCCCATGTTGCGACCGGTGTTTGGCATCTGCAGGACTGTAACGATGATATTCGGCATATCCTTGATGCCCAAGGTCATCCTGTCCTCCAAGTAGACTCGTTTACTCGTCCCCCTCGTGGTCGTAGCCGTCAACCCCTTCGGGTTCTGAAGATTACCTTTGATGGTAGGACCCTTCCACCCTCTGTCATTCTTGCTTGTGCCAGGTGCTCTGTCCAGGAGTACATTCCTTCTCCTCGGTTTTGTAACAAGTGCTGGAGGTTTGGGCATGGTGCCCTCCACTGCTCTGGGACTGTCTCTCTCTGTCCTTTGTGTGGTGGTGAGGGTCACTCTAAGTCGGAGTGCACTTCTTCCCAGGCTCGCTGCCCCAACTGCGGTGAGGCCCACCCTACCTTCTCCCATGCGTGTATCCATTACAAGCTTGAGGCGGCCGTCCTCAACTTGAAGCACCGGGAGCGCTTATCTTTTCCTGAGGCGAGGCGCCAGGTTCGCCGGCTCCCGCCTTATGCTAACGTCTCTTATGCTCGCGTGTTGCGCTCTTCCTCTCCTCGTCCTTCCCACCTTCCTCAAACTCACAACCGTTTCCGGGCCTTGGACCCTGATACACCCACTGCCCCCTCCTCTGTTCCTTTGAGTTCTGTTCCGAAGGGTCCCCCTCCTGGTCCTCTGTCAGGGGTTCCCCTTCTTTCTGCCCGGTCTGTCATGTCTCCTGTGTCTTCTTCCTCGTCCCCCTCCGATCCTCCTTCCCATCCTTCTCCTCCATCTATTGACTCTCCACGCTGCCTGTCAGTGCGGGCTGATGTCCATCGCTCTCCTACCGGCCGTCGTGTGTGCTCTCGTTCAGCTTCTGCTGTTGAGACACTGGAATCCGTTGCCCAGTACGTAGTTGCTGGGACACCGGTCTCTTTAAGTCAGAAGCGTAAGCCTGGCTCCTCTCCTTCCTCCTCCTCGGCAGGTAAGAAGGCTTCGCTTTCTTCCTCGGCCCCTACTTCTGACTATCGGCCCTTCCCCTCCCATTTCGGTGGTTGCAGCCCCTGTTCCTGCTATGGAGGTTTCTTTGGCCCCCGCTTCCCTCTTGGTTGCTGCCCTTGCTGAGGTGCGCTCCCTTCTTTCTACTCCCCCTCTTCCTGCTACTGTCCTTGACTACTCCTCTCGGTTGCCTCCTCCTCCTCGAGACCGTCCGTCTGCCTCTGGTCTGTTCTCTCGCTTCCTTCCCTCCGTCTGTGCTCAGTTTACTCATGCCCCCCTAACCCTGACTTTGCTGACCCTGATCTCGGCCCTGATCTTCTTCAACGTGCTATGTTGCTCTTTTGCCTTTGTTTCTTCCTTGTTCTCTGTTGTTGCCCTTTCTCTTCTCGTCGATGTCTATTCTTCAATGGAACGTTCTGGGTTATTACGCCAATTTCCTTGAACTCCAACCTTCTGATTTCCCGATTTTCACCCCTTTGTGTTTGTCTCCAAGAGCCGATGCTTGGTGCTCGTCCTGGTCGCTTTCGTGGCTATTCCTATCTCTCACCCCCCCCTCAGCTGTTGCTGGGGCTCCTAACTCTTCTGCTCTTTTGCTTCGCTCTGATGTTCCCTTAGTCCCCTTACTTTTTCCTTCGCCTCTCCATTGTTCTGCTGCTCGTATCTTTGTGGGGAAATGGTACACTGTTTGTTCCATTATCTCCCCCCGAGTGTCCTGCTTTCTCTTCCTGATCTGAAACACTTACTGGACTCCTTGCCGGAGCCAGTGCTCCTGCTGGGTGATTTCAATGGTCGTCATTCCCTTTGGGGTGATGTTCTGACGAATACCCGGGGTCGCCTTCTTGAGCCGTTTATTCTCTCTCCTTCCCTGTCTCTTCTGAATTCTGGTGAGCCCATGCATTTAGACTCTCGGACTCGCACCCTTTCCTGTCTTGATCTTTCTCTTTGCTCATCTTCTCTTTACTTAGATTTCACGTGGCAGGTTCTTGATGACCTCCATGGCAGTGACCATTTTTGCCATGCTTGTTACCTTTTTCTCTTTTCGCTCTCCCCTCTCCTTCCCTAGGTGGCAGTTTGCGAAAGCGGACTGGACCCTCTTTACCCGCAGTGCTACTCTCTCTGACCTTTCCCTTCTGCCTCTCCCTCGTTCTCTCCTCCTTTTTCATGATACTGTCTTCGACGCTGCCCTCCGCTCTATTCCTCGCTCTTCCTCTCGGGGTCCGTGGAAGTGCATTCCTTGGTGGAATGCAGACTGTGCTCGGGCTGTCCGCTGTAAGCGTGTAGCCTGGAAGAGACACCGCCGTCGGCAGACGGCCGATTCTTTTCTTTTCTTTCGGAAGACGAGTGCGGTAGCCCGTAGGGCCATCCGTACGGCTAAACGTGAATGTTGGGCATCTTATGTCTCCACCATTACGTCCGAAACTCCTCTGCCACAGATCTGGAAGGGTGTCCGCAAGATAGCGGGTAAGTTCGTTCCCAATGTTTCACCGGTCCTTCACCTCCATGGTACTCTTGTGGTGGACCCGTTGCAGGTCGCTACCGAACTAGGTTCCCACTTTTCTTCTGTTAGCTCTGGTCTTCATCTTCCCCAATCTTTCCTTCTTCGTAAATCTGTCCTTGAGTCTCGTCATTTAGATTTCTGCACTCGTCTTCGACTTCCATATAGCGATCCCTTCTGTCTCTCTGAACTTCGTTCTGCCCTGGCCCTCTGTGGTTCTACTGCGGCGGGCTCCGATGGTATTCATTATGAGATGCTTCACCATCTCCCTCTATGCACGTTTCAGTATTTACTGAGTCTGTATAATCAGATCTGGGAGTCGTCGTCAGTCCCTGAGGACTGGCTCGATGCCGTTGTCCTCCCTGTTCGCAAACCAGGGTCTCTGGGAACATCCTCTAAGGACTTTCGCCCTATTGCCCTCACAAGTTGTGTCTGCAAACTCTTTGAATGTATGGTTAACGTTCGTCTGATGTGGTTCCTGGAACACCATCACCACCTCTCCCCTTCTCAATTTGGTTTCCGCAAGTGCCGCAGCACGACAGATGTCCTGGTGAACTTGGAGGTCTATATTCGTACTGCTTTTGCTGCGAAGACCTCCGTTGTTGCCATCCTTTTTGACCTAGAAAAGGCTTACGACACCACTTGGCGATATCATATTCTATCCCAGCTTCATTCTTTTGGCCTTCGTGGTCATCTCCCTCTCCTTCTTCGCAGCTTCCTCTCTCTTCGTTCCTTTCGGGTGCGGCTTGGTACTGCTCTCTTTGCCTCTTTTCAGCAATTCGAAGGTGTGCCCCAGGGTAGTGTTCTGAGCACTACTCTTTTTCTGGTTGCCCTCAATGGTCTTCTTTCCTCTCTTCCTTCAGGCGTCTTCTCCGCTCTCCATGTTGATGATCTTACCCTTTGCTGTCAGGGTGATGATTCGCCTCTCCTTCAACGCCAGCTTCAACTTGCGATTGATGCCATGTCGTCTTGGGCCACTGATCATGGCTTCAAGTTCTCTACTACTAAGACTTGTGTCATGACTTTTACTCGGAAACGGGTTGTTTTTCATCCCTCTTTGTCACTTTATGGTCATCCCCTTGAGTACAAAGATTCCGCGAAGCTTTTGGGGTTATTCCTTGACACTCGTTTGTCTTGGTCTCCCCATATCTCTTACCTCCGTGTTGAGTGCTCTAAGGCCCTTACCCTCCTTCGGGTATTGTCCCAGACTTCTTGGGGAGCGGATAGGCGCACTCTCCTTGCTTTACATTCCTCTCTCGTCCTGTCTAAGCTCGATTTTGGTTGCCCTGCTTATTCGTCTGCTTCTCCTTCTACTCTTCGCCGTCTTGATGCTTTGCACCATACTGGGTTGCACCTCAGTTCTGGTGCCTTTCGTTCAACTCTCGTCCTTAGCTTGTATGTTGACACTGGCTTCCTGTCTCTCCAGGACCGCCGTGATCGTTACTGTCTTTGCTATCTTGCGCGGTCCTTAACAGCATCCTTCCTCTTGCCTCTGTCGTGCTTTAACTTTTATCTCTCCTGCGGTTCCTGTTCCTATTCACCACCTCCCTCTGTCCGATTATCTCGCTTACAGGATTCTCTTTCCGTTCGTATTTCTAATGTTTCTCCTTATGTTGTTCCTTCTTTGCCCCTGTGGAGAGTCCCCCTTCTGCAGTTTTGTACATCCTTGACCTGCATCACTGAAACTTTTACCCCTCCTACGGGTCTAAAACGCCTTTTCCTCGAGCACTTTTCTTCTCACTCCTGCTCCGATTCTGTCTTCACCGATGGGTCTAAGTCTGCGGACGGTGTTGGCTACTCTGTTATTTTTCCTGATCGCACTTACTGTATATGTGTCACTTACCTCCTGAGACTAGCATCTTCACAGAGGAGCTTTATGCTATTCTCTATGCTCTTCGTCTCCTGCTTTATGCAGGCGATGAGTCACAATAACGTGGCTAAAGTATGTTGACCAGAGCACACACTAGAAGGTGAAGGGATGACGACGTTTCGGTCCGTCCTGGACCATTCTCAAGTCGATTGACTTGAGAATGGTCCAGGACGGACCGAAACGTCGTCATCCCTTCACCTTCTAGTGTGTGGTCTGGTCAACTCCTGCTTTCTCGTTGTCAGTCTTCCTTTGTAGTTGTTGTTGACTCTCGTAGTGCCCTCATGGCTCTCGGGTTCTTTAATCCGGTTCATCCAGTAGTTGTCGAGATCCAGCATTGGCTGTTTCTTGTTCACAGTAAATTTAAGTCGGTTGATTTTTGTTGGGTTCCCAGCCATATTGGTGTGTCATTAAATGAGCGTGCGGATGCTGCCGCCAAGGAGGCTGTCCACTCTTGTCCCATCTCTCGTAAAGGTATTCCATATTCCGACTTTTACCCGGTTATCCATTCCTCCATCCTTACCCGTTGGCAGGCTTCTTGGTCGTCTGTTACTGGTAACAAACTACGCACTGTTATATGTTGTGTTTCCTCATGGCTGTCCTCCTACCAACGTAACCGGCGATGGGAAACGGCTCTGGCGAGGTTGCGTATTGGCCATACTCGCTTAACCAATGGTCACTTGATGGAGCGCCACCCTGCTCCTTATTGTCCTAATTGCATGGTCCGTCTTACGGTCGTGCATGTCCTTCTTGAATGTCCTCATTTCCAGGATGAGCGTGTGTCTTGCTTTCCGACCGCCCCTTGCGGTCACCTGTCCCTTACTAGAATTCTTGGTGACTCGGATACCTTTGTTATCGTTCGCCTTATGCGTTTTTGTTCTCGTATTGGCATCCTTGGTGATATTTAGCGCACTCTGATTATTCCACACATTTGATGGTGCTATATAGCCTTCCCGGTTTGGTGCCTTCTTTTGATAATTCCTTCCTTTCTACCACAACACTCCCCCAGCCTCCTGCTGATGCTTGTAGATGCCTCATCTAACCTCACTTATGTCACATTAAAACATTGATTGTAAGCATGATATATATGTACTTCCGCCTACATCTTAGACCTATTGTCTTATGTATGACCCTCTGTCCTGCGTGACAGTGAATACCAGCATTGTCCTCACTTAAGACTTCATCGAAACCCTCAGATTAAGCAAAATTGTAATTAATTTTGTCAATAAAGATGTTAATAATAATAATAAACTTATGTCACACATTAACCTACAGTTCCTGTGATATTTAATCCCCTCATCACAGTGGCGTCTCACCAATATAAACTGTATTGGATTTTGTCCTGAAATAGCTATATGCTGACTGGACGTGTATGTATGCATGCATGCATGCATGTATGCATGCATGTATGTATGTATGTATGTATGTATGTATGTATGTATGTATGTATGTATGTATGTATGTATGTATGTATGTATGTATGTACCTGGCGAGAAACGCTGGCGGGTGGCACCGGCACTGCAGCAGAAAATTCATGTTAATATTATCCCCACTCAACATTGCATAGCCTAACTGCTGCTCAGCATGAGTTAAGTGCATGGAGACTTAATATGCCATAACTCATGGCAAACCTCAACAGTAATCAACCAAAATTAACCAATCTTCGCCTGCCTATCAACGACCCTTCTGCCAAACGTTCGCTATACGCATAACCCCACTACAATTCTCCAAGTATCTACCTCTGGAAACATTACCAAGAATCTATCGCCGAAAACATGCCCAAACATAGCAATAAGCAAGGTAGGGATGCCTCTTGCTCTTTATCCATAACTCCTAGAGATCTGAATGGAACGCTGGCAACGCTGCAATCCACGCTGATGTTGGTAAACACAGCATCCGCTCCCCCTCCTCTCTGCCACTCCCCGCCTTCAACTCAACTCAAATCTCAAGCTTTAGAATTCATTCAATCTATGGCTTCCTGTTCTAACTTCAAACCTTTGAGAAGTAACCCATGGCTGCAAAAACTGCACAACCTTGTGCTCCTGCAATCTGAAGCTATTTCGGCCCTTCAAGCCACAGTCACCCAACAACAACAAACCATAGACCGCCTCCTTGAATCGTCGATGAACAACAACCAAGAAATTCTCATCTTACAAGCTGTTGTAGATGACGCAATGGTTCAAATACATAAGATTCAGGCCGATGAGACCCACTCAGCTCAAAGTGAATTTCTTCAAAAGCTGGAAAAACAAATCAATCTCCTTCAGATTCACCTGGCGGCTTCCGAAGATGACCTAGAGCAACAACTACTTCATGACTCCCTGATAATTAGCTCTACCGATCTACCGAACAACAAGGTGAGAATTGTTTTAACATAGCCCACACCCTAATTAATTCAATGATCAAAGTCAATATTTTGAAATCAAATCAGCTGTCAGGATAGATAAAAACAGTTCCCGTAGCAGTAGGAGAATGCTCATCAAACTTGCAGATCCCTCTGTTAAGTTTGACCTCATACAATCAGCTGCTAAGGAAAAAACCAACCTCTATATCAATGAGTGCCTTACAAAGCAGTGTGGATCCGTCCTCTTCAGGCTGCGTAAAATTCGCAAACTAAACCCTGATCTTATCAAGCAGTGCTACACTAGGAATGGAACGATCATTGTAAGGTAGGAAAGTGCAGGAAAAAGATATGAAATAAAGTGTGACCAACAACTACTGGCCTTCTTTAGTGATTGTGGTATATCTGAAAACCTGAACCCGACCAATGTCAATACTGAAAATAACTCTTTGAGTGCCTGAGTCTAACCTAATTTAAGCTAACTTTGTCCAAGGTGTTGTCTCTGCCTTACCATTTACCTAATGTTCTCTCATTCATATAATTTCCTAAGTAATCAGTCAAGTCTCCATGCACTTATGCAAGCATCTACCTCAGTATCATTGTAAAATTTTACTCTTAAATCTAATCTTACCCTATTCTTTTTAATTTTAAATTTAAATGTACTGATTTATGTCATTTATTGAATTTAATTATTGATCTCATTTTGTTTTCTTAATTAAGTTCATACTAATTATAGGTTAAAAACTAAGATAAATAAAATTAATTATCTTTAAGATTATTTTACTTTACAATTATCATTTGTCTAATTTTTTTTGTTCATATTCATCTTGACAGTCTGTACTGATTTTTTGTTTTCTCCACCAAACTTGTGCATCCTTCATGGCTATTTAGTGTTCTTTATTCTACTTCTAATTGTTCCATTTTTTTTGTATAATTGCATTTATTGTTGTGTTTTACTATAATAATTCTCTAATTATAGCAGACTTAGTATTTATGTAAGTATCTACCTCAGTCTCTTAGTAAAATCTTGCTTATAAATGTAATCTTACCCTGTTATTTTTAATTTTTATTTTAATTTTTAATTTTTATATTTAATTGTAATTTGATTTATACATCATATATTGTAATTAATTACTGAGCTCATTTTGTTTTCTTAAGTTCATATTAATTATAAGTTCACAACTAAGCTATATTAAATAATTTATTTTTAAGATTATTTTTACTTTACGATTATTATTTGTCTCATTATTTTTTGTTATATATTATTCTTGTCAGTCTACTGATTTTTTTCTTCTCTCTTAACCTAACTTCTGTATCCTTCCTGGCTATCTACGGTGATCTTTACTCTACTTCAAATTGTTTGATTTTTTGTGTACTTACAATTGTTGTTGTGTTTTGCTACAATTATTTTCTATTTACAGCAGATTTAGTATTTAACTTGTTCTTGTAATTGCTTATCTTATTGTATCGTGACATTATTGCATCTATATGCTTACTGATATTGATCCTGATCGAAATCTTCTGTCTCATATCCACACAAATCAGTACATTGATCATCATTATTGCAGGTATTACACAGCAAATCTTGCAAAAAACAAACTCCTAAATAGCACCTGCTTATCAGTTTACAACCAAAATGTTAGGTCACTTGGTAAACATTTTGATGATATAAATGCACTACTCACAGCACTAGGTACTAATTATCATTCATCATTTTAACAGAAACTTGGCTAAGTAAAGACTATACCCAACTCTACAACTTAGCTGGTTATAAAGCCATTCATAACTGCAGGCCTAATAAAAAAGGAGGTGGCACAGCAATATATTACAAAGATACCTTCATCTGCAATAGTGTCATTAGTGATAGAGACGACTATTGTGAATATACCTTTGCCAAGTAATCTAGTAAATCCCTTAAATCCTCTCTGACTATCGGTGCCATCTATAGATTTCCTAATACCAACATAGCTTCATTCTCAGACATCGTAAAGAATCTTATTATAAATAACAATTTCAACAAAAATCATATCATTCTAGGAGGTGATTTCAATATTGACCTGGGTCTTCAAAATAACCCTCAAGTTGACTATTTCCGTAACAGCATGCACTCCTGTATGCTAATCTCCACAATCACCAAGCCCACCCAAGTCACTCAAACATCTGCCACTACCTTGGATCACTTATGGACTAATATAACAGCTCCCCTTACATCTGGGGTAATCTATGACAGAACAACTGACCACTATCCTACCTTCCTCATAGCAAACATGGATACAATACCTCCAGAAAGCAAGAAACTCTCATTCAGGCTACACAGTGAATCAGCTTTACGCAATCTCTCTAATGCACTTCACAATATTAACTGGGAATCTGAATTCAATAATACACAGGATATAAACTCATTAACTAACCTCTTTCTCTCCAAAACTCTAAGCCTCTACAACACTCACTGTCCCCTCCTTACCAAACAAGTAACTGATAAAAGAAAAAACAATCCGTGGCTCACAAGTGGCATAATCAAATCAATCAACAAAAAACATGAATATGAAAAGAAATTTAGGATTGGCCTAGTTTCAAAGGAAGTAGTTAAAAGGTACTCATCAGTGCTTACCAGTATCATAAAAGCCAAACTTTCATATTATGAGACTAGATCCAAAGAAGCAAAAGGCAATATGAAAAGCACATGGAATACCATCTCTAATATCCTGGGAATAAAACAACACTCCCACAACCAGATAACACTCTCTAAGGATGGCTTTACACCGTCAACTGATTTAGAAATGGCAAATGAATTTAATAGCTTCTTTTCATCGGATGGTGCTAACCTTGCCAGTAAAATCCCACAGACTCGGACACATATCAACACATATCTCTCAGGCAGCTATCCAAACTTCTTCTTTCACCAGTCAGCCCAACAGATGTTGTGTCCATCATACACTCACTAAAACCAAAGCTGGGAACATCAGTGAAATCCCATCCATTGTATACAAGAGAGCCTCCCAAGCCCTTGCGCCACCTATAGCTCTGCTGTTCAACAAATCCCTTCAGTGCCTGATATTCTTAAAAAAGCAAGAGTAACGCCAGTTCATAAAGGAGGTAATCCGGCAGACATAAACAATTATTGACCAATATCAAACCTACCCATACTATCAAAAGTATTTGAAAAAATTATCTACAAACAGCTCTACTCCTATCTCGTAAAATTCGACATTGTTAGCCCCTGTCAGTTTGGCTTCCACTCCCAATCGAGTACCAACGATGCAATTATTAGTCTTCTTGATATAATTTACTCAGCCCTTGACAAAAATGAGTTTCCGATTGGACTCTTCATTGACCTGAGAAAGGCCTTTAACACTGTTAATCACAATTACCTCTTACGTAAACTCCATCATTATGGAATCCAAGGCCATGCACTGGACTATATCCAATCCTATCTTAGTGACAGACTCCAATGTGTAACCATCAATAATATAACCTCTCCCACTCTACCAATAACCGTTGGAGTGCCACAGGGCAGCATCTTGGGACCTCTCCTATTTCTTATATACATCAATGATCTGCCTAATGTCTCTAACATTCTGAAACCTATTTTGTTTGCTGATGATACTACCCTCATCTACTCTAACCCCAACCCACATACACTAAATGATGTTGTTAATAATGAACTAAAAAAAGTCCACTTATGGATGTCAACCAATAAACTAACACTTAACATAGAAAAGACCTACTACATTTTATTTGGATGCAAATCTACAAATGCAATTCAGCTTCAGGTAGATAATGTAAACATTAGCAATAAAAATGATGGAAAGTTTCTTGGCCTATTCCTAGACAAGAGACTCAACTTCAGAACCCACATACAACACATAACTAAGAAAGTCTCTAAAACAGTTGGGATAATCTCCAAAATCAGATATTATGTACCTAACTCTGCACTCATCTCTCTATATTATGCACTAATCTATCCCTATCTTAATTATGGTATCTGTGCATGGGGTTCAACCACTGCAAACCACCTCAAGTCCATTATCACCCAGCAAAAATCTGCTATCAGAATAATAACAAATTCTGCTTTCAGACAACACTCAGCCCCCTTGTTTAACTCCCTTAACATGCTAAACATAATCTCACTCCACAAATTTTCTTGCGTCAATTACATTTACAAAATCCTGTTCTTAAACGCAAATCCTGCTCTGAAACTCTCCCTGGACAGGTGTAATAGGACCCATTATCACCACACCAGAAATAAATATCTCTTTGATATCCCCAGAGTCAAACTTAATCTGTGTAAACACTCTATGCAAATAAAGGGACCCAGTCTATGGAACTCACTCCCTAATGAATAGAAAAGCTGTCCAACTTTTGCATCATTCAAAAACAAAACTAAAAAGTACCTAATCTCATCTACATAGTTTTTTTACCTTGTTGCTTTAAAATTGCACTGTATCTATTGCTACCCAATCTCCCTATCTTTATGTACCCAGTCCGAACATCTATACCATTGTGATCATTGCTGTCTTCTTATATGTGCTATCAATCTGTTGTACGGTGTCTGTTAATCTTGTTTAAATTACCAATCAAGTTGTCAATGTAATCAACCAGAGCTTTAATATACCTACTATTCTCTCTCATCTCATTTTTTTTCTTGCAATGTATCTGTTATCATTTTATTAATTCTGCTAGAATTTACCTACTTAAAATTATCTGTTAGATTAAGGACCTGCCCGAAACGCTGCGCATACTAGTAGGTTTACAAGATTGTAAATACTATGCTATGTATTCTCTCTAATCCAATGTACCTTCTTGTATATAAATAAATAAATAAATAAATAAATAAATAAATAAATGTATGTGTGTATGTATGTATTCCCAATCACGTTAAAGACTCCCCCTCTATCATCCAGTTTAAGAGAAAAACAACTATGTACTAAATAATCAACTCCTTGTAACTTTAATTATGCAGACCTTCCTATCTGTATTCATACTGAGCCTACCATCATTAAAGGTGATTATAACGCTAGGTATTGGAATATTGGTAATACGCAGTTCAGTAATCGTAACGGCAACCAACTGGTGTCACTATATGGTAGTCACGATGATGCACAGATTGTGGGTGACCTTGAACCGACGCATATCTACTGAGGTATTCTTGATCTATGTCTCAGTGTCAACGTCTCCCACACCGTCTGCACCTCGTCAATGGTGCCAAATATGGCGTCTGATCATCTGGACATATTAGCCACTGTAAACATTGGAAGCTCAATCCTCCCCTGCGGAATGTTCAAGCGGAAGCGGCTGGCTGAGCCCATCGATCAACGAGACAATCTTGTTGCTCATGTGTCAGAATTGGTACAGTTCATCCGAGCCTTAATCAGTTGAAAATTTTAACAATGAGCTCACAGGTACTATCGAGCAGTTTATAGAATCACTTGATCCACCGTCCAGGTCACGTAACCGAAATTACACTGGTCATAGCACTTATGCTTATTATAATTCTAAATTGCATGCACTAAAACGCACTGCCAGAATAATTGGACTAGCTTATAGAAGGACCCGCACTGCTGAAATGCTTTGGCTCTTTCAAGCGGCTCTGGCTAAGGCCAGGCTACGTATGGTGGAGATGAGGCAGACAGACTGGGAAACTTTTGTCAGTGGTCTCAATTCTCTGACCCCACTAAGTTGGGCATGGAAGGATATCAACAACATCGAAAGGAAAAATTCTGCAAAGATCTCGTACCCTAATCGAGGAGGCCTGGTCGACGACCGGGCCGCGGGGACGCTAAGCCCCGGAAGCACCTCAAGGTAACCTCAAGGTAATCCTTTGCACAGAGCAAATGAGCTTGTTGATGCTTGGGCCACGACTTCCAGCTTTGACAGTCTTCCTCTACCCACACAGAATGAATTAAATAATAGATATACTGATAGGGCATGGCTCCTTGACTTCATGCTTCATCAAGAGGATGATTGTGACATGCTTTTTACTGAATATGAACTATACTCTGCTCTACATAAAGACAAAGCTACATCACCCGGGGAGGATGGAGTTACGTACGGCATGCTGCATATGCTTCTGCTAGTTCCAGGGAATCCCTTGCCTCAATTGTATAATATGAGCTATGTAACTGGGGAGCTTCCAAAGTCATGGACCAACAGTCTAATTATTCCAATTCCTAAACCTAACCAACCGAGTGCTTTTCGCCCAATCTCCCTCACTAGTTGTCTCTAAGGGTCTTGAGAGGATGGTTCTCAACCGTCTCCTTTACAGAATTAGTAACATGTTGTCTCCCCAGATATATGGCTTTATGCATGGAAAGTGTACATCACTGTATTACCACATTCCTCATGCTGCATATTGATAGGTCATATACCACTTTCCTAGATCTTAAGTCAGCCTTTGACATTGCTAACCCACACGTCATTCTGAACGAACTTGCTTAAATGAATGTTGGAGGATGGCTTCTACGGTGGATAAGAGGCTATCTATCCAACAGGAAGTCATCTGTACTGTGCCATGGGCATAGGAGTGTAACGAGAGATTTTGAACATGGCACTCCACAGGGAAGTGTCCTTAGTCCTACTCTGTTCAATGTGTTAATCAATGCACTTTTAAACTTATTAACTAGAAGGCCCAGCGAACACATCATTAGCTATGCGGATGATATACTGATCCACACCAATGGGTATACCAACACCCAAAATGTTCTGAACTCTGTATTGTACACATGTCAGGAACTATACTTAGTCATCTCGGTAGAGAATACAAAGATCCTGAACCGACGACCACCCAGACGGGTTGGAGCCGTTCGCAGCTCTAAATGCCACAGTAAATACTAAGCTAAATAAAGTCCATCTTTGGCTAACTGCCAACAAACTCACCCTTAACATTGACAAAACTTTTTATATTCTGGTTGGCAATAAATCCTCTAATCAAATAAATCTTAAAATAAACAATACCCAAATTTGTAACAAATTAGATGGCAAATTCCTTGGCGTTCTCATTGATCACAAGCTGAATTTCCAGGGACACATATTCTAAATATATCAAAAAAAGTTTCAAAAACTGTTGGCATTCTTTCTAAGATCAGATATTATGTACCCCGCCCTGCCCTGGTGACTCTCTAATACTCCCTCTGTAACGACCGCTTACCCTGCCGTAATAACCGCGGCCTTTATTGTAATAACCCAAAGTTTCCCAGTATTAATCCTGTTATCTTGTTATCTCTCGTGATCGTAATATACGCTCTCTGTTGTAAATCTCTGTCTCTCTTCACTCAATACCCCAGCTTAACACTGTTACAGTCCAGTATGACCCCTCACTGGACTGCCACGTATGTAAGAGGAATATTAAATGAGGAAGATACACCAAGGACAAGGGTTATTAGAAAAAACCAATAACAAAACACATTTACACTGCCACCACCTTCCTGACCAACCATACCTGAATGTGTCAATCACCGATCCCCCAGGAAGGCAAGGAATCAGTAACCATGGGACTCCGGGTAATATGAATTTCAGAAATAAATTTTGGAAAATTAGTTTGTGTAATTTTACGTTACTTATTTGAATCCAAGGGCAACTTTAGTATCTATTAATAGCAGGAGAACATGGGGGCTTCCAATACAACACCTAAAAATGACAAAGTAGCAAAATATATCAAAGGGGAGTTAAGTGAATACCACTGGACAAGCTATACCATTTATTTTATGAAACATGTAAATTAAGACAATTTGAACACATCACCTATTCTATTTCCCTAGAGGCACAATGGGTATTTACCGAGGACACAAAACTCAAGTGCACTATACCTTAAATACCCGCACCACGGCCAAGATGTTGATGGCTGCCCTCAGCCCCGAGGATACGGGCTTGCGGCCCTGTTCCTAATACACTCCCAAGACACACTGATGAAATTTAGTTTTTCCAACTTATTGCTGGGAAGGATTGCTCCTCCCACCATCTAATACAGCCCCAGGGCTCCACCCATTATTTTGGCACTGGCCAACCATTTAACACGTAGGCCTGAGGTCTGGCTCTCTAGGGCCAATAAGGACTTGGCCCTTATCTCAGGCCAATCACCGTCACTGATCTGTCGTGGAAAGCTACATGAATTTCTGAAGATTGAGTCAGCTCTCCCCAGCTAAAGAGAAGAGGGACAAGGCGCGTCTATGGAGCCCAGGCACCTGCGAGCAATGTTTACAAAACTGATAATTTATGTTCAAGCCTGTCTCCTCTAAGATAGGAGTAGGGACATTTGACTCTGCCTGGTATGGGGAAGGCCGCTGCTGAGAGGGACAGAGAGGGATGAGAGGGGGTGGAGAGGGAAATATCTGAGTGGGGAATTGAGTGGGAGAAGCCAAGGTATCCACGACCACCCTACCCTCAGGTCAACCTCTTGACCCTGACAAATGGGCGACAGGGGGGGGGGGAAGAGGAGGAGACGAATGACGGCCAAGGGGAGGGGAGAAGGAAGGAGGGGAGAGGGAGAAGGAAAGGAGGGGAGAAGGGGAGGGAAAAGAGGGGAGAAGGGAGAACCAATGATCTGAGCCCCAGATCATTACAACTCGGGGAGAAGGAAGGAGGGGAGAGGGAGAAGGAAAGGAGGGGAGAAGGGGAGGGAAAAGAGGGGAGAAGGGAGAACCAATGATCTGAGCCCCAGATCATTACACCTCATCTATCCATATCTCAACTATGGTATTTGTGCTTGGGGTTCTACTACCCAAAATCATTTACATCCTCTAATTACTCAACGCAAAGCTGCTATTAGGACAATGTCCAACTCTGGCCCCAGACATCACTCGGTACCCCTACTCAAATCTCTGAATATGTTAGATATTAAGTCACTGCACATTAACTCATGTGTATTTGTGTATTATACATATATAAAACGCTGAACTGTAATGCCAATCCTGACCTCAAAAGCTTCATTGAAGGTTGTAACAGAACCCATGAGCACCACACCAGAAATAAATACAGTTTTGATATTCCAAGAGTACGACTTAATCAAACTAGAAATGCTCTACAAATCAAGGGACCCAGAATGTGGAATGACCTTCCCAACCATGTTAAAGACTGTACCTCTCTCAACCAGTTTAAGATAAAAATGAAGCACTACCTAATAAATTCTTTGTAACCTACCTTACCCCTCTATTGTCAACCCATGTCTGTTTTTTTTTTTTTTAACGACGCTGTTTGTCGACCTAATTGTATTTGTGCTGCTTTTTCAGCCATGTTCCCCCCCCTTTTTTATCTCTATTTTTATTTGTTCTCAACACATTTTATTCTTTATACTCAATTAGTATTAAGCTATAGTTATTAATGTTTTTCATGCCCGAAACGCTTTGCGTAATAGTGGCTTTAGGCATTGTATGTACTAGCTTTATCTATAAATCCATCAATCTTTGTAAAATCTCTTGTATGTATGTACCTTACCTAAATAAATAAAAATAAATAAACATACCGCATGTGAGCCAGGAAGCCGCCCAGAGGGAATGGACTGTTGGTGGCTGTTATATCTGTGTTTAGTAGTGACATCATTTGACAATTGTGCCTTAGTCAGAAGATACCTGTGAGAGACGAACTCAGGGAGGTTTTCTAGTGTTGATGGAAATCTTGATTACCTGACTCTAACCTTATCCAAGCCGCCGCCTTGCAGTTCCATACTACTCCGTGCTGAGAGCGTGTATATACTATCGCTAGCTGTGAAGGGCTGCCACATCTTGACACCGGGCCAGTTACCTGTGGTCCTGTCTGACCACGTGAAGGATGTAGGAATATTTCCACTTCAGCCTACTTCAGCTTCAGTCTACTGCTGCTTAAGTGGGGGTGGGGTTGAATGAAAGTGTTGTGTAAATGAGACTGGTCTGGAGAAAAAGAGTAAGTACCTGAATTTTGTTTTGGTGTATCAGACTCAGGAGCTGGCTTCAAAGCCAGTAGTTCATCTTGACATTGTCCATTAACACCTGTGAGGTAATTTGAATTGTAGACGCGTGAGTTACACCTGGATTAATGTCATTCAAGTTGAGGAGAGGGTCCAATTGAGAGAGTGATTATTGATTATTCAAATATACAAACCACCAGATGCAACGGCCGAAAAATAAACAGAACAGCTAAACAAAATAGAGAATAGCCTTGATAATTTGGAGAACCCGATACCTGATATTATCTTCCTAGGTTATCTTCTGTCGTCTGACGCGGTTGAGTGCACGCTACGCTCCTCACTCTAAGCTGTATTTCAGCCCTTAAACTACCGCCAGATGATGTAGACCGCCACCCACAGGCAGCTAAGTACATGGAGTCCAAGCATGTTATAGCAAAACCAAAGTAATCAACCAAAATCAACTCATTCCATCTCAAACAAATTTCAAAACAATCCTCTACGGCTGTGAGTATCATTGCATGCTGCCCGCCACCGCGCTACCTGACGCAAGTTTCTTACAACATATACTCCCAGTCCATTCTAACCAATCATGTCTCCTAAAAATGTGACTGCGCAGGGAAATAAGGGCAACAAACCCCTTAACAAGGCATCCATCCCGGCTGTTACGGCCCTCTCGGGACGCAACGGGGTCCTTACTCTGATGTTGTTAGAGGAAGATATATGTATCCGTTCCCAAGCCAGTAGTGGCTATCAAGGGATGAGATCCGTGACGCAAGTAACTTAAAAGGGAGTAGGGAAAGAAAGTTAAGAACTTAATATTATATAATGTCCATCACCGATTAAATATATAAAAAGCAAAAAGTGCACAAGGGGGGGGGGTATTAACACTATACAAGGGGATTAATCCTCAATCGATGTCTTCTACTGAAGACGCTGGTGCCATATCTCTCGGTGCCTTCTTCGTGGCCTCACGGCGTGTCTTCTGAGAATGCCGAGCCTACCCTGGCCACAGGTCAGCCAAAACACAGGTCCACTGGGGGCACCGTCGTGGAGGCCGTCAACCACACGTCCAGCAGGTCTGCTGGCAGGTACTGAGCCACCAAGGCTGGTACGGCCACTCCACGAACGATAAAAGGGGTACGCCCTAGACAGGAGTCTCGTGTGATATCACAAATCACCCTCCTGTCCTCAATACCCCAGTGGATTATCGTCTCCAACAGTCGGTCCCGGGTAAATCCTTACACTGCCACTCCACTGGCAGGCTAACACACCACAGTATTCTTCCGGGGGGACGACGTCACAACAGCTGCAGCAAACTTCACAGTATGGAGACTGGCTGCCTCGGGTAGACTGACTCCACCTTCAACACAGTGGTCCCAGGTCGGCTCTGTAAGCAGACACGTCATCAATAACTGGGACACTAATACACCACACTCACAGGCTCAGATACTAACACCTGACGTATCCAGTCCATAGATGGCGCTGTCGTCGGAGCACCACCTCACCAGAGGTCAGGAGCGGCGGTGTTGAGCGCTGAACCAGACTGGAAACTGGTCCTCGAGGCCAGTACACGCTGTCCTCACTAGGTGTCGTCGTTCGTTTGGCGGGGGTTTCGGGAGCTGACCCACAGATGGCGTGTTTGTCACTGCTCCAGGCTCGGACGCTGGATCCGGGTTCGTAACACCGGCCAACTCTAACAACCTTCGTGTTTCTCCATCCGGAAGCTCTGGGGTCCGTGGCGGCGGTGCTGCCCTCCCCTCCTCCCCATTGAGCCAGGGAGCGGTGTCCTCTCAATTCTCTCTTATTAACACGCTAACATCCCAGTTTACGCAATTCAAGCGAGCTTCCGGTCCCTCACCGGAATTCCCTAACTGGACCGAGAATCAGTGGTTCAAAAAGTTGTGCCTAGTCCTCGAGTCTCAAAATGCTATCATCGTGTGTCTTCAAAATGAGAATCTAGCGAACCGCGCGAATCTCCATCATCAACAACAAGAAATAACCCTCCTCCGCGAGGACATTAGAAACTTAAAGGCTAGCCAAGACCAACTCCAGCATGACTTAAATGATCTCCGTGAGGAAAACAATCTTCTGAAAACTGATGAAGCCATAAAAAAACAGGAGGAAGCTCTTGGCAAAATGACTGCATGTATCAGTACACTATTCGCCCAACGTTCTGTCTACCAGGAAGAACAAGACCAACAAAAGCTGATAGACTCTGTTATTGTGTTGTCCCAAGATATACCTGTGGAACGTGAAGGTGAAAAGTGCGTTGAAATAGCTCAGGCTCTCATACAAAACGAATTGCAGGTCATTTTAAACAAAACTGACATTATTGCTGCCTACAGAGTAGGCAAAAAGAATCCATCAGGTCAAAACCAGCGGAAAATTTGCCTGAAGCTGACTTCCCAGTTCATGAAATCCCATCTTGTCCGGACAGCTGCATCCCAACGGAAGGGATTATACATCAACGAGTGCTTGACTAGGAACAGACAGCAACTCCTCTACCGCCTGCGTCAAATCCGTCAACAAAACCCAGATGCGATTCATCAGTGCTTCGTTAGAGATGGATTGATAAAGGTGAGAAAGATCGCAGAGGGCAAAATGTTTACAATTGCTAATGAAGAGAACCTCAACACTTTCCTCTCCCAATGTGGTTTGTCTCACCATATTATCACTCTCAATGAATTAACTTAATTAACCCACTTGTCAACTAGTGGGGCTAGGTATCCTAAGTCTCCTTGTTTCATTTTTTGACTTAATTTTTAACTTACTCTTCACTAGTCATTTACTGAACTTAATTGAGTGCATTAATATTTCTTCAGGTCATATTAATTACACAATCATAACTGAACTATTTATAGTTAATAATCATTAGCTTAAATTTGCCTATGTTTATTATTCAACTTTTTCTTTGATTTCATTTATTACCTAGGTTGCCTAGCCTTGCCATACTCCCTTACTCCATTGTACCCCTGTAAGCCCCTTGTAAGCTACCTCATTTTTTTCTTTTGTTGTTCATATTGTGTTTGTTTTGTATAGTATTTATAAATTTTTCCCCCTTTTATAGCTTAATTCTACTTTGTAATTTGCCTTTCTTGCCTTGTTTTCCTGCAACCAGCTTTTTTATGCAGACAAGTATAGACCCAGAACTAAACCTCTTAATTATCCACTATCTATGACAATCATCACTTTAATGATCTAAATTGCAGATATTTTGCAGCACATGATGTAAACAATGTATTAACTCATAATCACAATATCTCTGTAATCAACTTGAACGTTAGATCCCTAGGTAAACACTTCGATGATGTTAGTGCCTTGATTGAAACTATTGACAACAAATTCTCTTTTATTATATTTACTGAAACATGGTTGAAAGAGGATACTACTCAACTCTTTAACATGCCTAACTACTCGGCAATTCACAACTGTCGTCAACTTCAGAGAGGTGGTGGCACTGCTCTTTACTACCACCAAGAACTAACATGCTTAAAAGAAATTAGAACTAGAGACTGCTATGGGGAGTATATCTTCGCCAGCTTCAGAGTCAAGGGTGCCGAGTCTGTCCTGTCTGTGGGTGCAGTCTATAGAATTCCTAACACTGATGTGTCCGAATTCAACTCAAACCTTAGAAATCTAATACTCGATAACAGACTGAACAAAAACCATCTAATTATCGCAGGGGACTTTAATATTGACCTCTGCGAGCCTGAACACCCTACTGCTCTTAGCTTCCTCAACTGTATGAATTCCTGCTTCCTCATACCCTTAATCACTAGACCTACTAGAATCATTGATAGCACTGCCACGACTCTAGATCACATCTGGACAAACATAACCTCTCCGCTTACTTCAGGTATAATCACCGATAGCACTACAGACCATTACCCCACATTTCTCTTAACTAACATTAGCAAACCACCTCTAGAGTCAAGGGAGTTAAGTTTTAGGCTGCACAATGAAACTGCTATGGACAATTTTATAACTGCTGCTGATAATGTCAACTGGGAGTCCGAGTTAGGTAACATAGGGGACATCAACCTAGCAGTGCAATCTTTTCTTCAAAAAACTCTTAGCCTTTATAACACCCACTGTCCTATGCTTACAAAACAAGTCACAACCAAAAGGCATAACAATCCCTGGCTTACAAAGGG
This sequence comes from Procambarus clarkii, assembly GCF_040958095.1. NCBI lineage: Eukaryota > Metazoa > Arthropoda > Malacostraca > Decapoda > Cambaridae > Procambarus > Procambarus clarkii. The sequence continues at coordinate 9,963,382 of NC_091226.1, forward strand.
AATACTTAAATCCATTAATAAAAAACATGACCTTGAGAAGAAGTATAGGTTAGGAATTGTCTCCAAAGAATTCTCAAAGAATTACTCATTATTGCTATCTAAGATAATTAGACGAGCCAAAACTAAATACTACGAAGATAAATTTACCCAAATAAAGAGCAACATTAAAAAAACTTGGAGCATAATTTCACAAATATTGGGATCAAAGAAGACTTTAAATAACAAACCAACACTCCTGTCCAATAACGATGGTCAGCTTTCAGCCTCTGATTCTGCTATTGAGTTCAATAGGTTCTTCTCTTCCATTGGGTCATCCCTTGCAAATGATATTCCATCTTCCAGTATTGACGTTAAGGACTATCTTACAGGTAACTATCCACAGTCTCTGTACCTAAAGCCTATTAATTCCACTGACGTCAATGAGATAATCCTTTCCCTTAAAACCAAGTCTAGTGCCCTTGAGATACCAACTTTAATTTACAAAAAATCCTCCAGACCTTTAGCCCCTGCTATTGCATTGCTCTTCAAAAAGTCACTTGAACTCCAAACCTTTCCAGACATTCTAAAAAAAAACAAGAGTAACGCCTGTCCACAAATGTGGTGATCTCACAGATGTTAGCAACTACAGACCTATATCAATCCTGCCAAACTTGTCAAAAATTTTTGAAAAACTAATCTATAAGCAGCTTTACTCTTATCTAGCCAAACACAATATACTTAGCCCTTGCCAATATGGCTTCAGACCCAAAAAAAGCACTAACGATGCACTTATTAGTATGCTTAACTCGATTCATACAGCTCTTGATAAAAATGAGTTCCTTGTTGGGTTATTTGTGGACCTGCGTAAAGCTTTTGACACTGTCAACCACCAAAACCTTCTTCTTAAATTACATCATTATGGAGCCAGAGGACACTCCCTGCAATACCTCAAATCCTACCTTACTGACAGGCTCCAGTATGTTTCTGTGAATAATTCAATTTCTCCCACCCTACCCATCAACATTGGTGTTCCCCAGGGCAGCATACTTGGCCCTCTCCTCTTTCTCATCTACATTAATGACCTTCCAAATGCCTCCCAACACCTCAAACCAATTCTATTTGTTGACGACACAACCTTCATTTACTCCAGTCCTGACCCCCCTTGCTCTAAATGCCACAGTAAATACTGAGCTAAATAAAGTCCAGCTTTGGCTAACTGCCAACAAACTCACCTTTAACATTGACAAAACTTTCTATATTCTGTTTGGCAATAAATCCTCTAATCAAATAAATCTCAAAATAAACAATACCTAAATTTGTAACAAATTAGATGGCAAATTCCTTGGCATTCTCATTGACCACAAGCTGAATTTCCAGGGACACATTCTAAATATATCAAAAAAAGTTTCAAAAACTGTTGGCATTCTTTCAAAGATCAGATATTATGTACCCCGCCCTGCCCTGATGACTCTCTATTACTCCCTTATCTATCCATATCTCAACTATGGTATTTGTGCTTGAGGCTCTACTACCCAAAATCATTTACGTCCTTTAATTACTCAACACAAAGCTGCTATTAGGACAATATCCAACTCTGGCCCCAGACATCACTCGGTACCCTTACTCAAATCTCTGAATATGTTAGACATTAAGTCGCTGCACATTCTCTCATGTGTATTATACATATATAAAACGCTAAACTGTAATGCCAATCCTGACCTCAAAAGCTTCATAGAAGGTTGTAACAGAACCCATGAGCACCACACCAGAAATAAATACAGTTTTGATATTCCTAGAGTACGACTTAATCAAACTAGAAATGCTCTACAAATCAAGGGACCCAGATTGTGGAATGACCTTCCCAACCATGTTAAAGACTGTACCCCTCTCAACCAGTTTAAGATACAAACGAAGCTATACCTAATAAATTCCTTGTAACCTACTTACCCCTCTATTGTCAACCAATGTCTGTTTTTTTTAAAGAGCGCTGTTTGTCGACCTAATTGTATTTGTGCTGCTTTTTCAGCTATATTTTCATTCCATGTTTTCATTTTACTCTTAATGCTCAATTAGTATTAAGCTTTAGTCATTTAAGTTTTTCATACCCGAAACGCTTTGCGTAATAGTGGCTTTAGGCATTGTATGTACTAGCCCTATCTATAAATCCATCACTCTTTGTAAAATCTCTTGTATGTATGTACCTTACCTAAATAAACATTTGATTTGATTTGATTTGTGACTTCAACTTGCCTAGTCTCAGGTGGAGAATAGGAAACAATAATATTATACTGTACCAGGAAATCTATCGGGACCTAACCAACCACAGATTAGTGAACTACTTAGATTCTGTGACAAATTTTCACTCAACCAGCAGAGATCGGAGCGAACGAGAAATGAAAATATTCTAGATCTGGTCTTTACAAACAATGAAGACATTATCAGAGACACTTCGATATCAGATACTACATACTCAGATCACAAGCTCATTGAAGTGCAAACGACCATCAATACTCAGAATAGACCTAAAACGTTGATAAAGCGAGAGGGGCTATTCAATAAATTCAATAATAATAATAAAAGGATAGACTGGGAGATAATAAACAGGGAACTTACAAACATTCCATGGGAAACTGTTCTACGTAATACAAGTCCTACAGAAGGAATAGAAAAACTGACTTCGGAAGCGTATCAAGTCTGTCTGAAACATATGTTCCTTTGAGGAAAGCCAGAAAGAGATCCAACGTAGAAAGAGAACGCAGACGACACTATAAACGAAGGAAAACAAATAACGGAAATGCTTATGCAGACACGAATTTCCCGTCAAAGAAGGAATAATTTAAATAGGGAGATTGAAGAAATCGAGCGGAAATTGAAACACTCATATCAAACTGAAGAAAGGCAGTTAGAACAGAAAGCGATTCAGGAAATAAAGAAAAATCCAAAATACTTCTTCACATATGCGAAATCAAAAGCAAAAAAAACTGCCAGTATTGAACCTATTCGTACAAGTGAAGGTTCATACACGGAGCATGACAAAGAAATTAGTGAAATCCTAAAAAAATAGTATGAGGACATGTTTAGCACTCCAATAAACAACATGAAAGTGGAAGATCCAGACAATTTCTTTATGCGGGATATTCAAACCCCTGTAAATATAACTGATATCAACACGAGCGCACTAGACATTGAAAGAGAAATTGAAAACATGCCCAT
>NC_091226.1:9971573-9991083 GCF_040958095.1 Procambarus clarkii
TGACAAAGTTAATTCCCTAAATTAGAAATCTTTCATATGAAGAAAGATTAACAAAGTTTAAGTTGCATTCATTGGAAAGGCGAAGAGATAGGGGTGACATGATAGAGGTTTACAAGTGGATAACTGGACATAACAATCCACAAATCATGTGGATTTGTTCATTGATGCATCACGCTATTGTGATTTCTGTGTGTAATGAAGTAAGGGCAAAGAGGTAGAACGGCCTATTAACATAGCTGGAGTGTATGGGTGAGTTGTGTAAAATCCTGGTTTGTGTCTCGGAGAGACTGCAGGATTCAGTAAGTTCAGCAGAACTTCGGTTTCACCTCTTTTGACCATGTCATAGCTCAGTCGATTAAGGCAGCGTCTGGGATTATCTCGGACGTAGGTTCGAATCCTCGTCACGGCTCTCGTGGATTTGTTCATTGGTGCATCACGCTATTGTGATTTCTGTGTGTAATGTTCTTATGTTATAAATAGGAACTGCCGCTTATGGGCCAATAGGCCTTCTGCAGTTACCTTTGTTCTTACGTTCTTATGTCTTTTGGAAGGCGAGTGCAGTGGCCCGTAGGGCCATCTGTATGGCTAAACGTGAATGTTGGGCATCTTATGTCTCCACCATTACGTCCGAAACTCCTCTGCCACAGATCTGGAAGCGTATCCGCAAGATAGCGGGTAAGTTCGTTGCCGATGTTTCACCGGTCCTTCACCTCTGTGGTACTCTTGTGGCGGACCCGTTGCAGGTCGCTACCGAACTGGGTTCCCACTTTTCTTCTGTTAGCTCTGGTCTTCATCTTCCCCAATCTTTCCTTCTTCGTAAACCTGTCCTTGAGTCTCGTCCTTTAGATTTCTGCACTCGTCTTCAGCTTCCCTATAATGATCCCTTCTCTCTCTCTGAACTTCGTTCTGCCCTGGCCCTCTGCGGGTCTACGGCGGCAGGCTCCAATGGTATTCATTATGAGATGCTTCGCCATCTCCCTCCGTGCACGTCTCTGTATTTACTGAGTCTGTATAATCGGATCTGGGAGTCGTCGTCAGTCCCTGAGGACTGGCTCGATGCTGTTGTCTTCCCTGTTCAGAAAGCAGGGTCTCTCGGGTCATTCCCCAAGGACTTCCGCCCTATTGCCCTCACGAGTTGTGTCTGCAAGCTCTTTGAACGTATGGTTAACGTTCGTTTGATGTGGTTCTTAGAACACTATCACCACCTTCTCAATTTGGTTTTCGCAAGTGCCGCAGCACAACAGATGTCCTGATGAACTTGGAGGCCTATATTCGTACTGCTTTAGCTGTGAAGACCTCCGTTGTTGCCGTCCTTTTTGACCTGGAAAAGGCTTACGACACTACCTGGTGGTATCATATTCTATCTCAACTTCATTCTTTTGGCCTTCGTGGGAACCTCCCTCTCTTCCTCCAGCGCTTTCTCTCTCGTCGTTCCTTTCGTGTGCGGCTTGGTACTGCTCTCTCTGCCCCTTTTCGGCAGTATGAAGGTGTACCCCAGGGTAGTGTTCTGAGCACTACTATTTTTCTAGTTGCCCTCAACGGTCTTCTTTCCTCTCTTCCCTCTGGCATCTTCTCTGCTCTCTGTGTTGATGATCTTACCCTTTGCTGTCAGGGTGATGATTCGCCTCTCCTTCAACGGCGGCTTCAACTTGCGATTGATACCGTGTCGTCTTGGGCCACCGATCATGGCTTCAAGTTCTCTGCGTCTAAGACTTGTGCTATGACTTTTACTCGGAAGCATGCCGTTCTTCGTCCCTCTTTGTTGCTTTATGGTCATCCCATTGTGTACAGGGATTCCGCTAAGCTTTTGGGGTTAGTCTTTGATACTCGTTTGTCTTGGTCAGCCCATATCTCTTACCTCCGAGTTGAATGCTCCAAGGCCCTTAACCTCCTTAAGGTTTTGTCCCATACTTCTTGGGGAACGGATAGGCGCACGCTCCTCTATTTGCACTCCTCTCTCGCCCTGTCTAAACTCGATTATGTTTGCCCTGCATACTCTTCTGCTTCTCCTTCTACTCTTCGCCGTCTTGATACTTTGCGCCATACTTATTTGCGTCTCAGCTTTGGTGTCTCTCGTTCGACTCCCTCTCTCAGTTTGTTTGTTGACACTGGCTTTCTCTCTCTTCAGGACCGCCGTGATCGCTACTGTCTTCGCTATCTTGCGCAGTCCTTACAACATCCTTCCTCTCGCCTCTGTCATGCTTTGACTTTTCCTCTTCCTGTAGCTCCTGTTCCTCTTCATCGTCTCCCTCTTTCTGTCCTGTTATCTCGCTTGCAGGATTCTCTTTCTGTTCATATTTCTAATGTTTCTCCTCATATTGTTCCTTCCTTGCCTCCGTGGAGAGTCCCCCTTCCCAAGTTTTGTACGTCCTTGACTTGTATTACTAAAGCCTTTACCCCTCCTACAATTCTGAAAAGCATCTTCCTTGAGTACTTAATCTTCACACTCCCACTCTATTTCCATCTTCACCGATGGGTCTAAGTCTGCGGACGGTGTGGGCTACTCTGTTGTTTTTCCTGACCGTACTTATATGTGTCGCCTCCCTTCGGAGGCTAGCGTCTTTATGGCAGAACTTTATGCTATTCTCTATGCTCTCCGTCTCTTGCTTTCTCATTATCATTCCTCCTTTGTGGTTGTAGTTGACTCTCGTAGTGCCCTCATGGCTCTAGGGTCTTTTCATCCTGTCCATCCGGTGGTCATCGAGATTCAACATTAGCTGTTTCTTCTTTCTAGTAAATCTAAATCAGTAGAGTTTTGCTGGGTTCCCAGCCATATTGGTGTTTCTTTCAATGAGCGTGCGGATGCTGCCACTAAGGAAGCTATCCATTCTTGTCCCATCTCTCATAAAGGTATTCCTTATTCCAACTTTTATCCTGTTATTCATTCCTCCATTCTTGCCCGTTGGCAGGGTTGTTGGTCCTCTGTGGTTGGTAACAAGCTGCGTACTCTCAAACGTAGTGTGTCCCCGTGGCCTTTCTCCTGCCACCGTAACTGGCGGTGGGAAACTGTTTTGGCACGGCTGCGGGTTGGCCATACTCGCTTAACCCACGGTCACTTAATGGAGCGCCGCCCTGCTCCTTATTGTCCGTTTTGTGTTGTCCCTCTTACAGTTGTGCATATCCTTGTTGAATGTCCTGACTTCCAGGACGAGCGTGTGTCTTGCTTTCCGACCGTCCCTCGCGGTCAATTGTCCCTCGATAGAATTCCAGGTGAGTCGGATACTTTTGATATCGTTCGCCTTATGCGTTTTTGTTCTCGTATTGGGATTCTTGGTGAGATTTAGCGCCCTCTGATTATTTCGCACTTTGATGGTGCTACATAGCCTTCCCGGTTTGGTGCCTTCTTTTGATAATTACCTTACCTTTATTCCAGCATAGTTGAGGCAGTTGATAGTGGTAAGGATTGTGATGTTGTGTACCTTGACTTTAACAAAGCTTTTGATACAGTGCCACATGAAAGACTGATTAAAAAGATAGAGGCTCATGGTATTGGGGTGCTATATTATGCTGGATTAGGGCATGGCTATACTAAAGGAAACAGAGAGTTAGTATAAATGGGGTTAAGTCAGAGTGAGAAAAAATCACCAAAATGATAGTACAAAATTTCCCGGTCGAAGTTCATGCAAACAGGCTCTTAGAATGCCCAAATGTCACAACTGCGGAAAGATGGAAGCACAACAATATAGAAACAAGACAGGTCCTCGTAACAATAAAAGGACCTCGCATCAACACTCTGAGTGTTGGCATCTATGGTCACTTCAGGCTAAGGCTGTACAATCCAGAACCCATGCGCTGTTACAGATGTCAGCGCTTCGGCCACCATAAAGATGGCTGCAGAGGCCCGGAACGATGTGGAATATGCAGCGAGATCCACAACACCGACATATACAAGAATCTGCATAAAGAAGGCAAACAAACGACAGCAAAATGCATAAACTGCGGGGATACACATCACGCCTGGAACAAACGATGTCCGGAAAAGGTAAAAAGAATACTAGCTTTCGGATCAACCCAGCAAACCAAAGTCACAACTTCAAGACCACAATCGACCAGACCCTCGGTAAAAAGACAGTGGTACACCCTTCGGCCAGTCCGAATAAATGAAGATCAGAATCAGTCTAACGCACCAAATCCTTCTAGTCTGAGCAAGAACAGGGCCTCCAATAATTGGGGGAAACAAAGAAGCACTACTCCACAAGGCAACAGCTACAGAATAGATCAGGGGCAGCAAAACGAATATACCTGCTATTGCCTCCAAGACCTCCCAAGCAGAAATGATCATCCCTACATAATCAAATACCCCAGTAGCTGGATGTAGCAAAGACGCTTCAACCCAGCCAAGAGTCTTCTCACCCACCAAGAAAAAAGTTTCCACTCGAGTCAAGAAGACACAAGCAGTCGGGAAAATCAGCTCTGTAAAAACCATGGACTCAATGATTCCATTATAATGGAATAATAGACAATCTCAAAATTATACAATGGAATATTCAAGGATGCAAAAACAAAGCACAAACACTCAGAGCAGTGCTTCTCAAGGACAGCATTGATATTGTTCTTCTTCAAGAAACACTCACCAGGACTGAAAGAAATATCAATATCCTAGGATATCAAGGTTTTCACTGCCCTATGGCACAAGGTGGCACCAGAGGCATTTCAATTCTAGTAAGAAATCATATCAATGCCACGGCAGTCACAGACCTGCCCAACTGTGGCGAGAACGTCGAAATTATGGGAGATTATAATCTCACTATGAGGAACTCAACGCTGTCCATCTTCAATGTATACAAGAGCCAGAGGGAACATGACACGGATCTCTCAGCAATCTTTGAAATAACAGTCACTACACCTACTATCATCTCTGATGACTTCAACGCTCATAGTGAATTACTACTTGATCCACCAAGAACCGACGCCAACGGAAGACATATTGAACACCTTTTGGATGCAGTGCCGGAAATCAGTCTGCTTAACTCGACGGAACCAACCCACACTGGTTATCTTGAGAGGTTATCTTGAGATGATTTCGGGGCTTTAGTGTCCCCGCGGCCCGGTCCTCGACCAGGCCTCCACCCCTAGGAAGCAGCCCGTGACAGCTGACTAACTCCCAGGTACCTATTTACTGCTAGGTAACAGGGGCATTCAGGGTGAAAGAAACTTTGCCCATTTGTTTCTGCCTCGTGCGGGAATCGAACCCGCGCCACAGAATTACGAGTCCTGCGCGCTATCCACCAGGCTACGAGGCCCCTCCACCAGGCTACGAGGCCCCTGGTGGGGGAAAGCTGGATCTCACGTTTGTTTCCACTAGTATTTATGAGTTGTATCCTAGGTCAGTTGATCATGTTCTGACTAGTGACCACTTTGCTACAAAAACAGTTATTAATATAGCACTACCTCCAAGACCTCCAGCTCCCGAGCCCGGATGGGACTTTATCATAGCAGATTGGACGAAGTTTCAAGAAGCTCTCAAAACTTGGGATCAAAACTACGCTCCTCCTGACAACACCGAAGAAATGGAAAAAGATTTAGTAAATGCAATACATAAAGCAGCAAATCACGCCATCCCCAATAGAAAAACACTTACCCAACAACATAAGGACCATTGGTATTACGTGATAGGATCAAAGAGCTAAATAACAGACTAAATCGTGCACGAAAGAATTTCAGAAGAGATAGAACCGAAGCTAATCTAGGACTTCTTAGAGCTGTCCGAGATCATGTGCACGAAGAAACAACAAAAATCAGAAAAGATAAATGGCTCTAGTGGTGTGCCAAGCTAAATCAACATACGTCCTTGGGCGACATCTGGAGGCAGATCAACAAGGCCAACTGAAAATTGCCTCCTGCTCTGCCGCATCATGTTCATTCAGAGCAAGAAGCAGAAAGGTTAGCAAATCTATTTGCTTTAAGAGCCAGTTCCACTCAACTTCCTCAAGCAACTCTGACTCATCAACAAAAACTTCAAGGAGCAAGATGGAAAAAAATAGATGATGCTTTAGCCATACCTGATGGACTAGACCAACATTTCAATCTGAAAGAACTCAGAAGTGCAAGAAAGAAAACTAAAAATAAAGCTCCAGGCGAGGACAAAATCACTTACAACATGCTAGCCAAGCTAGGAGAAAAGGGTGAAGAAGCCTTCTTGAATCTCATCAACAGAGTATGGGTGACAAGAACTCGACCACTCTCTTAGAACAGTGCAATTATAGTTCACATTCCAAAATCTAAAGGCCCAGGAAATCCAAGACCCATCTCATTAACAAGCTGTCTGGCCAAAACTGCAGAAAGAATGGCCCTTAATTGAATTGAATGGAAAGCCAATCCACTACACCAAAATATGTTTGCTTACAGAAAAGGTGTTGGAACCACAGAATGCCTTACTTCCCTCCTGGATCAAATCAATGATAAACCTGGAATCCTTATTTTTCTACACCTTGAAAAAGCCTTCGAGTTAGCCAGTGCTTCAGTTACACTGTGCTGCCTTCTGGATAAGGAAATCAAAGGACAAGCTCTTGCCTTTGCCAAAGGAAGCCTGCTTAACCGAGAAGCTAAAGTCAACTTCCAAGGAAAAACATCGACCTCAAAGAGGCTGGAGAATGGAACTCCACAGGGAGGAATACTAAGCCCCTTCCTCTTCAACTGTCTCATGGAACAATTCATGAAGCTCAAGCTACCAAAAGCCAAACTTCTTAACTATGCAGACGACTTTGTGGTCATCATCAATGGCAAAAGCGCAAGGAAGCATGCGCAAAAATGCCTAGATATTATCAGCAAGGAAGCGGAACGCATAGCAGTGAAAATAAACAGCAATAAAACAAAAGCTTTGGCCGTTAAAATGAGAACTGAAGACATCAGACTCGCAATACAAGACATGAAATTGAGTGGGTTACCTCTTTTCAATATCTAGGAGTTATAATAGACAACCAGTTGAAATTCACTCAAGAAATTGAATATCTTCGGCAACGCTGTAAAGCCAAAAACTCAGCTTTGCGCTCCCTGACCAGTCTTAGAGAGGGTGCATCTCTACCAGTACTCAAAATGTACTACGTTCAAGCAGTTAGGTCACTCATTGACTATGCTGCGCCTGCTCTTACATCCCTCAGTGATAACCAATGGGAGAAACTGGAAGTGTCTCAAAATGATGCTCTGAGAACAATGCTGGGAGCACCTATATGGCCGCGTAGAGAGAACCTTAGAATGGAAACCAATTTACCAGCATTAGAAAACAGGATGAAACAAAGGATAGCCACCACAGCAGCAAAAGGTATTGGAATAACTGGCAGACTGTCAATCAAAGACAGCATACAGAGATCCTTTCAGAAAAACATTCAATATAGAACAAGCTCATGGCTGGATAATCTGGTCAAGATTCTAGAGAAAGTGGACCAGAAATGGACCATCAAAAACAAAGGGGAAGATAGACCATATCAACACTTTCGGCAGCCTCCTCCATGGGAAGAATCGAATCTAAAGATAATCATTGAAAGATTACCAGTTAAAAAATCAGCATGTAACACGCAAAGGCTCAAGGAAGTAATAGAACAACAAATGGAAACCATCTCAAGACCTACAACGACTCACATCTTCACAGACGGATCAGTTGATCAAGAAAGAGGTTCTGCTGGGGCAGCAGTTTACACTACCAACCATGAAGCTTACTGGAGCATGAATAGTGGGTGCTCAACGTTGCAAACAGAATTATATGCCCAGAAGGAGGCAATAAACTATACAATTGAGAATAATTTACATGATGTCATCATTCATACCGACTCTAAATCTTCGCTCCAGGCATTGTTATCCAGTCAGCACATAGATAATATACAACTCCTCACAGAAATTCAACATATAGGAAAAGAAGCCCATAATCTAGGGCTGTCAATCACCCTAAATTGGTTACCAATTCATATTGGCATAGATGGTAATGAAAAGGCAGACTCACTAGCAAAAAACTGCCACTGCTCTACATGTTGTACAGGTTCAAATACCTCCAAGTTTCTCACAGATTAAGGAGAAAATCAAGAAGAAAATATTCTCAACTATCAAAAGTCGTCACAGAGCCAAAGTAGCGGAAGGAAGATCCACTGCGATATGGTACGAACAAGCCACTGGTTACTCCTCTTTCAAGCCTGGCAAAAAGATATCCAGAGACATTGCAGTAGCCATACACAGACTCAGTCTTGGTTACAAGTGCTGCTGGGAGGTAATGAACCCAATAGTTAAAGAGTGTCACATCTATGAAACAGAAGCAGAGGCGCCACTATTGCACTACTTACTGGAATGTGAAGCTACTGAGGCCCTGCGCATGAAACTCAACATTATTCCAACGACACCAGCTGCATTAGCTGCACATTCCACCGCGACTACAATGATTAGAAAAGCTGTTGAGGAATGGGACTCACTAGTGAGCATTCTGCATCTACATCCGCCACCAAGATAATGTTAATGAAACAAGACTAAAACCAGTGCACTAAAACTGAAGCGATAAATAAGCAGGGAAAAAGGAGGAATCCCCCTCCTCCATTTTAAACTTAGACCCAAATATCACAGAAACAAGGTTATCGCGAATAACCGAACTCAATTATGGGCTCACCATAGCCCGTGCTACATGGAGATTTCGTTCTGAGTAGCTAAATCTGAAACAACAAAAACAACGAGTGCGAAAATGTTGTAAGTGGAGTGCCTCAAAGCTCTGTCCTGGGACCTCTGTTGTTTATAATATATATAAATGACTTAGATTCAGGTTTGAGTAGCAACATTTGCATATTTGCCGATGATACAAAAATCGGTAGGGGAAATTAACATGGAAGAAGACTCACTATCACTTCACGTTGATCTAAATAGGGTTTTGAAATGGTCAAAGGATTGGCAGATGCAGTTTAATGCTGACAAATGTAAAGTTTTGAGGTTAGGTAATGATGATAGAGTTACAAGATACGAGCTAGATAGTGTTGAGATTGCGAAGTCGGATTGCGAAAGGGATCTGGGAGTTATGATTAGTAAGAATTTAAAACAAAAGGATCAATGCATGAATGTTCGTAATAAGGCAAATAGGACACTGGGATTTATTAATCGAAGCGTTAGTAACAAGATACCAGGTGGGGTTCTTCAGCTATATCTTGCTCTGGTTAGGCCCCATTTAGATTATGCAGTTCAGTTTTGGTCGCTGTACTTTAGAATGGATATAAATTCACTTGAACGTGTCCAGTGTAGGATGACAAAGTTAATTCCTCAAATTAGAAATCTTTCATATGAAGAAAGATTAACAAAGCCTATATTGCATTCACTGGAAAGGCGAAGAGTTAGGGGTGACATGATAGAGGTTTACAAGTGGATGAATGGACACAACAAAGGGGATATTAATAGGGTATATATATTAGTATATTTTGGTAGCAGTCTTTCTTGTAACTTGTAAACATATGTTGTTAAAAATGACCGAAAAAGTAAGATTAATAATTCTAACACGAATTTTCTCAATATTTCTTATGTTTCTTTTTACTGTCGATGGTAATTGAAAAATCAATTCTCCAAAATTCCTTTTTATTTTTAGTCTGACACGACGCTTGAACGCGTTGCGTAATAGCTTATTACATTTTCAAAGACATTTCAAAAATTTTCAAAGAGTTTTACACACACACAACTGTAACCTGAAAACAGAGTTTTGCTAGACTAACGTTTTGTTGATTAAGATTCGCTACTCAGAACGATAAGTTCCAGTAGCACTGGCTATGGTGAGCCCATAAGTTGAGGCTCTTTGGAGCCATTATCTGTATCAGTGGGTGATACTAGAGATGTGGCGATGGATGGGGGTCTTCATGATGGTTTTCAGCCTGGAGGGCTGGCTATACCAGTTATGGAGCTGGTGGGGTTAGTGTAGACCTCTAGGTTTTCCGCTTTTTCTTTGCCTGCGACTTTGGCTGAGCAATGCTGTCGTTAGAGTGTGACATGGCCTCCATGAAGAAGTCTTCAACCGTGTAGGTGTCGTATTTGTGATGCGGCGGTGGAGCTCCTACTATGATTTCCTCGTCTGAGGAGTCCGTAACCTCCGTAGTGGGCGTTTTTGTCTTTCGCCTCGCAGCCTTAGGTAGGTTTAGGTGTCGTTGATTGGTGGTTGTAGCTATTTCAGGAGCGCTGGTGGTGTTGTTATCGTTTGTAGACAGCACGTCTGCTAGCGCGACTGCTGAGATAGTGATGGTAGGAGTGTTGGGAGCTGGAGAAGGAATTACCTCTGTTTGTGTCGCCCGGGTCATGGGCGGTTCTGGAGTCGGTGTCGAAGTTGACCACCTGGTCGTCCTGGTGGTAGTCTCCAGAGTGGTAGAGGAGGCAGTGAGATTTACGCTAGTGGCTATGATGGGGACCAGGCCATTGTCTATGTATAATGCGTTTAGTTCACTGACAAAGCGCTGGTTGTCTGGTCCTGCAAGCCTTTCCGCTAGTTTAAGAAGACCAGGGATAATGCCTGCACGTGATGCAGGGGGCTGTGAAGGAGCCTGTGGGACCTTGGGACCTTGGGTCCCCAATGAGAAGGCTGTGTCGCCTGCTGGGAGGAGCCACATGTTGGTAGGACTGGAAAGTCTTCTGGTCGACTAGTGAGAGCTAAGGTGGTGAGTTGAACGCTTGGGGCTCTGGTCGAGGAGGTAGACGAGTTGTTTCTTTTGGCTTCAACCTGGGCCTTGATGATTTCCTGTCTGCGGGGGCAGCGGTAGGAAATTGCGGGGTGATTACCATCACAGAGCAAGCAGTGATGGACTGTTGCCTTGCATATGGAGTAGTGATGGTCCAGTGCGCACAGGCTGCACCTCTGGACAGGGTGCTGACACTTGTTGGTCGGGTGGGAGAGCTCGTAGCACTTAAAGCACTGCTGGATCTCATGGTATCGTTCCTTTTTTATTTGGTGAGTGGTATTTTTAGGCCGAAGCAGTAGAATCCTTGTGTGGCAGCCTGGGTGGCCGCAGCTATGGTGGTGAACGTAATCTTCATTGATGTTTTGTCGGTGTTGCAGAACTCTAGGTTGAATACCGACAGGTTTGGATTTTCGTCCTCGATATTGTTTATGATATGATGTTGAGGTCGCTCAGTGATCCACCGGCTAGTCCAGCTGGTAAAAACAGTTCTTCCGGCTGGGAACTGACGTGGGAAGTGAGGATGTAGGTCAGGGGTCTCCAAACTATGGCCCGCGGGCCACATCCGGCCCGCCACATAATTTCATCCGGCCCTCCAAACAAATCCCTGTGTGGTGGCCTTGAAAAAATAATTATCGTACAAATGGCATCGCAGAATTATTCAAAGCTGGGGCTGCTGACTGGTGGCGCTCAACCCGAGTCAGTTTTCCTCTCTCTCGATAGTGTGACGCACAGATACTAATACTGGTAGGTATGTGTTGTGCATTACAACCAATCAGTTGTGTATAACTGTATATTGTGGGGATGGAGGGCGAGTGGGGCTTCGCTGCTTCCGTTTCAGGGAGCACAAACACTGTACAATATTCTTTTCTCTGTACTTTGACAATGCCTTTATCTTAGTTATACAAAATAGCAATAATACTATTGTAGCCAAAAATATTGCATGTTTAAAATAGTTAAAATGGTAACCATTAAGTTTATCAACGAAAGCTGTTGCCATAATATTTACCACTTTATAATAATATGCTATGCTTTTTAACACCACATACAAGCTGTTTTTTTCCTGTAGAATTTATTTCATTTATTTTACCCTTATGTTTTCATATATGGAAAAGATAAAGAAAAGAAAAGTGGACATTGAGTGCCGTCGGTTCAATGACGAATGGAAGATAAAGTACTTTTTTGTGATAGCAAATGATAAAGCTTTATGCATAATATGTAGAGACTGTTGCTGTTCTGAAGGAATACAATATTCGTCGGCACTATGAATCTAAACATGGCTCAAGTTATTCTCACATCACAGGAGCAGAACGCACTAAAAAGTTTGAATCATTTCAGCACAATCTGCATTCTCAACAAGCTGTTTTCAGTAAGAAAAAATCTGAAAATGAAACTTCAACTAGAGCCAGTTACAAAATTGCCTATGTGTTGGCTAAAAAAGGAAAACCTTTCACTGATGGTAGTATCATAAAAGAGTGTATAGTGGAAGCAGCAGGAGAGGTATGTCCAGAAAAAGTAAACCTCTTCAAAATGATAAGTCTTGGGTCAAATACTGTTGCTCGTAGAATTGAAGATTTAGGAGGCGACATAATTCGGCAAATAAAGGAAAAAACAAAAAGATTTTGTTGGTATTCTCTTGCGTTGGATGAATCAACTGATGTGTGTGATACTTCTCAGCTCTTAGTATTCATTCATGGTGTTGTTAGTGAATTTAATGTGAGCCAAGAATTAGCATCAGTTCACAGCATGCACACCACAACAACTGGAGAGGACATTTTCAATGAAGTAATTAAAACTATGACAGAATATAACCTGGAATGGAAACAAGTGCAGTGTGTGACAATTGATGGAGGAAAGAATATGTCTGGGACAAAGAAGGGTTTGGTTGGGCAAATTACAACAGCTTGTGAGGTTGGAGGATTCTCAATACCCATTTTTCTACATTGCCTTATCCATCAACAAGCATTGTGCCTAAAATATGTTGATATGTCTTGTGTCATGAAACCTGTTGTTTCTGTGGTTAATTTCATTAGATCTCATGCACTCAACCATCGCCAGTTCCGTGATTTCTTGAAAGAAATTGATGCGGAGTTTGTTAACTTGCCTTATTATACAGCAGTTAGATGGCTTAGTTGTGGAAAGGTTTTGCTGCATTTCTTTGAGCTCAGATTAGAAATTGATTTATTTCTCACAGAGAAAAATAACCCTCAGCCATTATTATCAGAATGTGAATGGATTTGGAAATTGGCATTTTTTGCAGATATGACAGGTCATATGAATAACTTGAATCTGAAATTGCAAGGCAAAACAAATTTGATCAGTGACTACTTTGTTCATGTCAAGGCAAAACAAATTTGATCAGTGACTACTTTGTTCATGTCAAGGCATTCAGAGCAAAACTTGCGCTACTTGAAGGCCAGGTGAAGGTTAAGAATTTTGCTCATTTTCCATGTTGTGAAAAATTTCATGCAGAAAGTAAAGTTGAATTTCCTTTTTCATTTGCAAATGAAATAATTTCAGATTTGAAAAAACAGTTTCAGAAGCGATTTGCTGACCTTGATGCCAAAGCAAATGAAATTAGGCTCTTTCATAATCCATTTGACTGCAATGCTGAAAATCTTCCAACTCAATTTCAAATGGAAATTATTGATCTCCAGGCAGATGACAGACTGAAAGATAAGTATAGAGAAGGAAATCTGATTGAGTTTTATAAATGCCTGCAGCCAGATCAGTTTCCAAATTTGATAAAGTTTGCTTGTAGTTTTGTGTCCATTTTTGGTTCAACATACTTGTGTGAACAAACTTTTTCCAAAATGAAGTATGTGAAATCTAACTATCGAGCAAATTTGTCTGATGATCACTTGAAATCAATTCTTACAATTGGCTCATATAATCTGGAACCTGATTTTAATGAAATTTTGAAGTCAAAACGACAGTATCATTCGTCACACTAATTTGGTTGCATAAAACTAAAGGCAGGAATCTATTTAGTTTACCCTGATTTTTTCCAAAAAGATATGTTTTAATTTTTCCATGTTTATACTTTAATATTCAAGGAAATTAAATTACTGGCACTGATTTGTTTTTTGTTTTTTTTCATTTTTTATTCCTCCGGCCCGCATAAATATGGGAAATATATAATGTGGCCCTTACATTGAAAAGTTTGGAGACCCCTGATGTAGGTAGTGCTCTTTGCGAAGAAAGGCATCATTAGTGAGGAGTTTTTCTAGCTCCTCTTCACATGAAAAGTAGAGCACGATATCTTCACCTTCCTGACTAATGTCAGCGGGTTTGAGGCCAGTTACGTCCTTCAGGACCTTTAAAGTATTGCTTCTTCCGATAGCATGACCGTCAAGTGGAGTAGCTCTGACTAACGTTATAAACAGTTTGTCTTATATACTCACAGTTGGGTGAGGCGATATGTTGCAACAGTTTTGGATGAGGTGAACAAACTTTCAACACAAGACAGAACACGGAGCAATGGGTATAAATTGGAAAAATGAGAGGGAAGAATGGAAGTAACTGCAAAGGGCCTATTGACCCATATATCCTCTTGATGCTTCTATATTGGTACGGAGTCTTGAAGTGGGTAGAATATAGTTTTGCATTAATTGGCTGTTGATTGCTGGTGTTGACTTCTTGATGTGTAATGCCTCGCAGATGTCAAGCCGCCTGCTGTCGCTGTACCTATCGATGATTTCTGTGTTGTTTGTTAAGACTTCTCTGGTGATGGTCTGGTCGTGGGAAGAGATTATATGTTCCTTAATGGAGCCCTGTTGCTTATGCATTGTTAATTGCCAGAAAATATATTTTGTTGTCTTGCCTATATATTGAGTCCTTTGGGCTTACAGTTCCCAAGTGGGCATTTGAAGGCATAGACGACGTTGGTCTTTTTTAAGGCGTTCTGCTTTGTGTCTGGAGAGTTTTGCATGAGTAGGCTGGCCGTTTTTTTGGTTTTATAGTAAATCGTCAATTGTATCTTCTGATTTTTGTCTGTAGGGATAACGTTCCTATTAACAATATCTTTCAGGACCCTTTCCTCCGTTTTATGAGCTGTGGAAAAGAAATTCCTGTAAAATAGTCTAATAGGGTGTACAGGTGTTTTGTTAGTTGACTCTTCAGAGGTTGCATGGCGTTTCACCTTCCTTTTTATGATGTCTTCAACGAAACCATTGGAGAAGCCGTTGTTGACTAGGACCTGCCTTACCCTACAGAGTTCTTCATCGACTTGCTTCCATCCTGAGCTGTGGCTGAGAGCACGGTCGATGTAAGCGTTGACAACACTCCTCTTGTACCTGTCTGGACAGTCACTGTTGGCATTGAGGCACATTCCTACGTTTGTTTCCTTAGTGTGGCATATTTAGGCAATTTAGGCATATTCTTAAGGTGTGCACCAACTTTTGGCAACTCACTTCTACATCAATATGATGAGCTCCTCAGGTCAATATTCAGGAAGGCGCTCAACCTAGATTTAGATGACAGTCAGTGGGACCAAGCAACACTACCAGTGAGATTTGTAGGGATAGGCATACGAAAGTCAACTGAGGTAGCACTTCCAGCATTCTTATCCTCATGTACAGCAGCCAACGAATTGGTAGGGCAGATCCTACCAGAGCGTGTGAGAGAGACAGCGGGAACTCATGATGAAACGTTCATCGAAGCAGCCAGACAATGGGACACCATTGCACACCCTCAACCCCGACCACAAGTCCCAAAAGACCACAAGCAGGCCCACTGGGATAGCCCCATAATAGAAAAGACTGTCACAGCAATGATTGACAACGCTGATGCTGAAAACAAAGCCCGCCTCCTAGCGGTAACAGCACCCCACGCCGGGAATTTTTTATTTGCTGTGCCCAATGCAGCCCTGGGAACTCGCCTCAGTCATGACGCTCTCCGCATTGGAGTTGCCCTTCGCCTTGCCGCCCTCATCCTCACCGAACATAGGTGCATCTGCGGAATTGCGATGGCAGACCAATATGGTCGTCATGGTCTGGTATGTCGTAAATCACAGGGTAAAATTGCAAGACATGAAGAAGTCAACGACATCATCAAGAGGAGCCTCGCCACAGCCCGCTGCCCGGCACAGAGAGAACCACACTTATCCAGACCTAACGACCCTCAGAAGCGCCCTGATGGGGTCACCTTGCTACCTTGGAAGGATGGTAAGCAAGTGGTATGGGACTACACGTGCGCTGCCACACTGGCCAGTACCTACCTCCACTACAGCACACGTGAAAGCGGTGGTGCTGCTTCTTTCAGGGAATCGCAGAAAATTATTAAATACAGAGGTCTAGCACACTGCTACAGCTTTGCTCCGATCGGCTCGGAGACCCTTGGTTCGTGGGGAAAATGTGCATTGAAGTTCCTGAAGGAATTGGGGGACAAATTGATCAGCGCTACAAAAGACCAGAGAGCAAAAAGTTTCTTGTTCCAGCGACTCAGTGTTGCGATTCAGAGGGGAAATGCCTGTTGCGTCTTGGGCACTAGTCCAACTTCAGAGGAATTCGAAGAAGTGTTTGACTTGCAACAATGATCGAACCCGTCTGTGACATTCATCAATGTTTCCCATTGTTGTGTCTTTCAAGAGATCCATAACCTTTAAGCACCTTTTTGCATTATTATTTTTGTATCAACCCATGTATATCTTGTAACCATCAAATGCATAATAAAGCACAAAAAATAAAAAAGAGGAAGGGGGTGGTAGGAGAAAAGCACACAGAAACTGAATTGGAGGGGATCTAAACATTCCCTCTAATGCGTTATGCGTGGTTTCCTCCGAGGCTATGGGTCCCCCGTCTTCCAGCTAGAGGTGGTACTCCTATATATATATATATATATATATATATATATATAGAGAGAGAGAGAGAGAGAGAGAGAGAGAGAGAGAGAGAGAGAGAGAGAGAGAGAGAGAGAGAGAGAGAGAGAGAGAGAGAGAGAGAGAGAGAGAGAGAGAGAGAGAGAGAGAGAGAGAGAGAGAGAGAGAGAGAGAGAGAGGAGAGAGAGGAGAGAGAGGAGAGAGAGAGAGAGGAGAGAGAGAGAGAGAGAGAGAGAGAGAGAGAGAGAGAGAGAGAGAGAGAGAGAGAGAGAGAGAGAGAGAGAGAGAGAGAGAGAGAGAGAGAGAGAGAGAGAGAGAGGAGAGAGAGAGAGAGGAGAGAGAGGAGAGAGAGAGAGAGGAGAGAGAGGAGAGAGAGGAGAGAGGAGAGAGAGGAGAGAGGAGAGAGAGGAGAGAGAGAGAGAGAGAGAGGAGAGAGAGGAGAGAGAGAGAGAGAGAGAGAGAGAGAGAGAGAGAGAGAGAGAGAGAGAGAGAGAGAGAGAGAGAGAGAGAGAGAGAGAGAGAGAGAGAGAGAGAGAGAGAGAGAGAGAGAGAGAGAGAGAGAGAGAGAGAGAGAGAGAGAGAGAGAGAGAGAGAGAGAGAGAGAGAGAGAGAGAGAGAGAGAGAGAGAGAGAGAGAGAGAGAGAGAGAGAGAGAGAGAGAGAGAGAGAGAGAGAGAGAGAGAGAGAGAGAGAGAGAGAGAGAGAGAGAGAGAGAGAGAGAGAGAGAGAGAGAGAGAGAGAGAGAGAGAGAGAGAGAGAGAGAGAGAGAGAGAGAGAGAGAGAGAGAGAGAGAGAGAGCCAGAGCCAGAGCCAGAGCCAGTCTGCACGCACTACTCGGTCTTGTATGAAAGGCCCGATTATTATCTTTGATTTATTTGACTGATTTAATTCAACGTGATGCCATTTAAAGTGACGTGACGCCATTTAATGTGACGTGACGCATTAGTGCGGCGATACAGGGCAGATGTTATATGCACGCATCTCGCATTAATGCAAAAAATGCCACACAAGTGAAATTATAGTAACAACACATGAATAAACTTACTTTAATACAACAGTAAAGGTGACATAATAGTTGCACAAACAATGTCACCTGCACACGAGGGAGCTGGAGCCATCGTCGCGTGTAGGTCGTAATGAGACCTCTGAGCACCTTAAAGAGACTATAGGTGTCAACTAACTGTTCAATTTTACTGAAGTTCGTCTCTCCTTTATCTACAATATATAGAGCCACAACTGTAGGAATAATACGTCGCATAAGTTCTACCACAAGTTTGATCTTTATATATAACTTTATTTTTATCTATAGCACATATAACTACCCATTTAAGGTAGTTATATGTGCTAATTCGAACAACTTTATAAAATATCTGCGTTTTATCTGCACGTATTCAAAATATGTTTGAGCACTGGTTTTGATATAGTTCATGAAAAGTCGTCGATTACTTTAGGTGGACTGAAGGTAAACATCAAGGATTGCTGGCTATAACACATCGTAATCAGTTTCGGTGGCAAGATACTGAGTGTCAAGGCGGCTCTTCCTGTAAGATGAGCTCTGAGAAGTACTGACCATTAGTTCCTAGGCCAGTATAACTGGGTTGCCAGGGCTTCAAACGAATTAAAAAATGAGTCTACCTCTATCTTTACAAAAGGCGGCATCATTTTAATTCAATGTGTAGGGTCGAAACGTACCGGTAACCTGTTTTCAACTTGCTGTCGCTGCTGGATGTGAGTAGTTTCGAGTCCCAACTCTTCACGTCTGAAGGCGAGAGCGGTGATTGCCTTCTCTTGCTCTATGCGTATCGTTAGTTCAGCTTCGTTTTAACTTTTTAACTTTGTCCAAAGAGCTTGGAAAGGATGTGGGAGGAAGAGGGATGTGAAGGTGAAATTCTTGGAAGAGGATTTGGATGTGGAGAGAGGAGGCTTGAAAGTTCGATGGCCTATCCACCATAGGTTGGCACTATGTTTTTGATCTTGGCTTTGGGCTTGAGTTTTTCTTCAGCGGCTGGAGAGGTTAGTGGTGAAGCGGTTTGGTGTTGTCCTGGTTTAGTTGTGCTCTGTCTGACTTGGAGGAGGCGTTTACCCTGTTGAGGTGGTGAGTCTATTGACTGAGTGGTGGGTGTACACTGTTAGTCATAGTATCTCTTGAATAGTCCACACCTCAGAGGTGGTAGCAACGTTCCATCGCGATCGTCGGTTTTAGTAGGAAAGAACTGATTCCTTCTTTTGCATTCCGGGTCATAGTAATTCAGTACCAGGTCAAGATGCCACATGTAGTGGGTTATTGTGTGGGCGTGGACAAACATTCGGTGAGGGAATTTGTCATCGTTCTTGGTTGAGATGATCCGGTTACACATTCTTGCCAGCTGTTGTCTTGATTGGAGGTTACCCGGAAAGTTTTTGTCGTCGATGAAAAGCAAATAGCAGGGGCGTTTCACGCGACCCCCGTCTACAGTTTCTGGTTCGTTGTCTAGTTCGAAGTAGGTGACTTTGAGGTTCTCGTCGATTGCTGGTTTAGTTTCTGGTATTATTGCCGTTGCAGCAGCCTGGTGATTCTCTATTTTCTGTTTTTCCTTTGGCAGTCCGGTGAAGGGAGTTCCGGTTGCCACTGATTGGTGGTCAGCTGGAGCCTGAGTCGTTGGTGCAGCTGGCCTTGTTGTCGGTTCCGGTATCAGAGGCGTCGCCGGTATTGTTGTTGTTGTTGGTTCCGATGTTGCTCCGGTTTCTGCCGATGTTGGGATCTGTACTGGTTGAGTTGTGGTATGTTGTGGAGTCTGTAGTAGATCCTATGGGACCGACATCTTGGACAGACCATTTGTTCCTAGTACCCTGTTGAGTACAGCTACGTACTTGGTGAAGTTTTTTCCTGCCAGCTTCTCCGCAAGGCTAGTAAGCAGAGGGCTCAGGATGGTGGCGGCCGAGGCCGCTAATTGGTTGGTTGATGTGCTGATGGTCTGGGCTGACGTCGCCTGTGAGCTGGGCCCCTAGTGAGGTGGGGAGGGGCTGGTCTGGTGCGAACGTCGGTGTAGCAAAGGAGTTGGGTAACACTGAGAACGTCGTGGCCTGAATGTTGAAGC
>NC_091226.1:9996583-10026583 GCF_040958095.1 Procambarus clarkii
ACACGAGAGTCAAGTATACAACTTTAGAACACTTTCCCACCAGGAGACTCGAACCCTAGCCAGCACAGAAGCCTTCCAGCAACTGGCATAACAGGTACGCCTTAACCTCTCCACCACCTGCTCAGACCCTTAAAAGAGATGGTAATTTCGGAGTATTTAAATACCCCAAAGATCAACACCTCCCAAGAGCACCAGAGCAAGTGAGGGGTCATTTATACGTTAATTTCATCAAGTCCCTGTTAATATGGGAAGACACAGTGTCTCTGCTTAAGGCACAACTCTCCTAAACACGAGAGTCAAGTATACAACTTTAGAACACTTTCCCACCAGGAGACTCGAACCCTAGCCAGCACAGAAGCCTTCCAGCAACTGGCATAACAGGTACGCCTTAACCCTCTCCACCACCTGCTCAGACCCTTTAAAGAGATGGTAATTTCGGAGTATTTAAATACCCCAAAGATCAACACCTCCCAAGAGCACCAGAGCAAGTGAGGGGTCATTTATACGTTAATTTCATCAAGTCCCTGTTAATATGGGAAGACACAGTGTCTCTGCTTAAGGCACAACTCTCCTAAACACGAGAGTCAAGTATAACAACTTTAGAACACTTTCCCACCAGGAGACTCGAACCCTAGCCAGCACAGAAGCTTCCAGCAACTGGCATAACAGGTACGCCTTAAACCCTCTCCACCCACCTGCTCAGACCCTTAAAAGAGATGGTAATTTCGGAGTATTTAAATACCCCAAAGATCAACACCTCCCAAGAGCACCAGAGCAAGTGAGGGGTCATTTATACGTTAATTTCATCAAGTCCCTGTTAATATGGGAAGACACAGTGTCTCTGCTTAAGGCACAACTCTCCTAAACACGAGAGTCATAGTATACAACTTTAGAACACTTTCCCACCAGGAGACTCGAACCCTAGCCAGCACAGAAGCCTTCCAGCAACTGGCATAACAGGTACGCCTTAACCCTCTCCACCACCTGCTCAGACCCTTAAAAGAGATGGTAATTTCGGAGTATTTAAATACCCCAAAGATCAACACCTCCCAAGAGCACCAGAGCAAGTGAGGGGTCATTTATACGTTAATTTCATCAAGTCACTGTTAATATGGGAAGACACAGTGTCTCTGCTTAAGGCACAACTCTCCTAAACACGAGAGTCAAGTATACAACTTTAGAACACTTTCCCACCAGGAGACTCGAACCCTAGCCAGCACAGAAGCCTTCCAGCAACTGGCATAACAGGTACGCCTTAACCCTCTCCACCACCTGCTCCATCAACCGTGAAGAGCTCAGTCCCCCAGGGTACTGTGCTTGCTCCAGTACTTTTTCTCATCCTCATATCGGACATAGACCAGAACACAACCTATAGCACTGTATCATCCTTTGCAGATGACACTAGGATTTTCATGAGAGTTGGCAACATAGAGGACACGGCAAACCTCCAATCAGATGTAGATCAGGTCTTTCTATGGGCTACAGAAAATAATATGGTATTCAACGAGGATAAGTTTCAGCTCATGCGCTACGGAAAAATTGAAAATATAAAAACAGAAACCACGTACAAAACTCAGGCAAATCATAACATAGAACGAAAAGGCAATGTAAAGGACCTGGGTGTACTCATGTCGGAAGACCTTACCTTTAAAGAACACAATAAAGTAGCCGTCACAACTGCAAGAAAAATGACAGGTTGGATAACAAGAACTTTTCACACTAGAGATGCTATACCGATGATGATACTTTTCAAAACGCTTGTGCTCTCTAGAGTGGAGTACTGCTGCACAATGACAGCCCCTTTCAAAGCTGGAGAAATTGCTGACCTAGAGAGCGTACAGAGATCCTTTACTGCTAGAATCCACTCAGTAAAACATCTAAATTACTGGGACCGACTAAAGAGCCTAAATCTGTACTCCCTTGAGCGCAGGCGGGAGAGATACATAATAATTTACACGTGGAAAATAATTGAGGGGCTGGTCCCAAACCTGCACACAGAAATAACACCACATGAGACCAGAAGACATGGCAGGATGTGCAGAATACCCCCGTTGAAAAGCAGAGGTGCAACAGGTACTCTGAGAGAGAACTCTATCAACATCAGAGGCCCGAGACTGTTCAACACGCTTCCACTACACATAAGGGGCATAACTGGCAAACCCCTCACAGTGTTCAAGAGAGAACTGGATAAGCACCTCCAAAGAATACCTGATCAACCAGGCTGTGACTCATACGTCAGGCTGCGAGCAGCCGCGTCTAACAGCCTGGTTGATCAGTCCAGCAACCAGGAGGCCTGGTCGACGACCGGGCCGCGGGGACACTAAGCCCCGGAAGCACCTCAAGGTAGCCTCAAGGTAGACGTCAGAGGTATGTGCACAGGTTCTCGTGCCCTCCGTGTTCCTAACCAGGCTGATGGAAACAGCCTGTTATGGACATTGCAGGCTTGTGAAAGTTGTTCCTCGTTTAGCAAAGTGCTTCCTTTGTGTATTTCGTATTTTCCTCATGTTTGCTATACGAGAAGAGACCAAGGATCAGTGGACGGATCAGCAGATGATAGCTCCTGGATGCATGGTGAAGCGATATCAGGGACAGGACACCCACCCCATGATAGTGGATAGAGGAAGAGACCAAAAGGTGATTGAGATTGTTGATAGTACAAGAAATGTTTTAATGAGTGACCGTTTCAACAGGTTGACATCCCTAGTGTAACTGGTGGGCCTAGAACCAACATTATGTGGAACGTTGGTCGACCTGACGTTAGAAGAGTGAACGCTCTCCTCATTAGTGTACAGACAGTCACTGTGGGAATTTGTGCAAGCCTAGTCATCGGTCAAGACGTTAGTATTTCCAGGCTGTACCTGTTGACCATAAATTTCTTGTATTCCAGATTCCTGTCTCCCTGAGGGATCGCCAGATCGGAACAAGAAACACCTGCATACAGCCACCAATGGTACCACGGTTCGGGAAGATGTTGTCCGTTCCCCCCAGTTTCTCAGTCCTCTACAGAACCTCGGTGCATATATTATCCAAGACGCAGAAGGTGATGTTGCGCCTGACAGGCACGTCAATCAGATCATTGTCCATGGTCTTCCCTGTTCAAGGTCTCTTTATTAATTAATGCAGTTCCTAAAGCAGGACTTTCCCTTAACATTGTTCATCGATCTGCATGCGTCTGATTGGTTGTATTCAAACATACTAATTTGGTTTATTTCCTTTTTAGAAACAAAACCAAATTATTTTTGATGGAGGTGTTACAGTATCAACACCATCGTTGGAGTGTAGGGTGGCAATTTTAGCGCCATCTATGGGTCTGCAGTCCAACTCCTCTGATATTGGACGCTAAGTGGACAACACCATCTGTTGGTGGTGGTGTGGCAGCGATAAATGGCTCTGGTTTCCTGCTTCAGTCAGAATGTGAGGTTGATGACGATGACCTCTGGTGGGTGGTGTGTCAAGATCAGCACTTGATCACAATTAAACAATTCATTTTACCAACCAGTATTTACCCAAGTCTGTCGAAAATCTAAAGTTATCCCTTTAGTATAATTAAACAATTCATTTTACCAACCAGTATTTACCCAAGTCTGTCGAAAATCTAAAGTTATCCCTAAAGTATAATAAAGTTAGAAAATTTCAGACCTCAACCCACATACACTAAATAATGTTGTGAATAATGAATTAAAAAAAGTCCACTTATGGATGTCAACGAACAAACTAACATTAAA
The DNA here is from genome assembly GCF_040958095.1 of Procambarus clarkii. Lineage (NCBI taxonomy): Eukaryota > Metazoa > Arthropoda > Malacostraca > Decapoda > Cambaridae > Procambarus > Procambarus clarkii. Next base: position 10,000,309 of record NC_091226.1, read on the forward strand.
CCTCGAAAAGACTTACTACATCTTATTTGGAAGCAAATCATCAAATGCAATTCAGCTACAGATAGACAACATTAACATTAGTAATAAAAATGATGGCAAGTTTCTTGGCCTATTCCTAGACAAGAGACTCAACTTCAGCACCCACATTCAACACATAACTAAGAAAGTCTCTAAGACAGTTGGTATACTCTCCAAAATCAGATATTATGTTCCTAACTCTGCCCTCCTCTCACTATATTATGCACTAATCTACCCCTATCTTAATTATGGTATCTGTGCATGGGGGTCTACCACTGCAAACCACCTTAAGCCCATCATCACGCAGCAAAATTCTGCTATCAGAATAATAACTAACTCTGCTTTCAGACAACACTCAGCTCCCTTGTTTAAATCCCTAAACTTGCTAAATATTAACTCCCTCCACACATTCTCTTGTGTCAACTACATTTACAAAACCCTGTTCTTAAATGCAAACCATGCTCTGAAACTCTCCCTGGACAGATGTAACAGGACCCATTATCACCACACCAGAAATAAATATCTCTTTGATATCCCCAGGGTCAAACTTAATCTGTGTAAACACTCTATGCAAATTAAGGGACCTAGTCTATGGAACTCACTCCCTAGTGAATTGAAAAACTGTAAAACTTTTGCCTTATTCAAAAACAAAAACAAAAAATACCTAATTTCATCTTCTTAGTTTCCTACACTGAGCTTTAAATTTGCTCTGTACCTAGTGTTACCCAATCTCCTAATTTTTATGTATTTAACCTTTGCAAACAACCTTATCATTGTGTTCATTGCTGTCTTCTTTTATGTGCTAGCCATATGCTGTATTGTGTCTACCAATTTTTGTCAACTACCATTCAAGCTGTCATTGCAATCAATCTTAGCTACCTATGTGCTTTAATATACTGTACCTACAATTTTCTCTCATCTTTTTTTTTTTCTTGCCATGTAACTGTTATCATTTTTTTTATAAATTTTGCAAGTATTTACCTACTTAAAATTTTCTTAGATTAAGGACCTGCCCGAAACGCTGCGCGTACTAGTGGCTTTACAAGACTGTAATTACCATATTATGTATCCTCACATTCCCAATGTACCTTCTTGTATATGCATAATAAATAAATAAATAAATCCAATATATATCCACCGATCGTTTTGTGTTGATATATTTATTACCCAAATAATATCCCAATTGTTATACATATTTAAAATCTCTCTCTCTCTTTGCCTCACAAACCCAGAGAATACTTTAAAGGAAATAAAACATGGTGCCCTATGGCAAAAGGTGGCACCAGAATCATTTCAATACTAGTAAGAAATCATATCAATGCCACGGCAATCACAGACCTACCTAACTGTGGCGAGAATGTCGAAATTATGGGAGTTAACCCTTTAACTTCGCGGCCTATAAATGACACCATCCTCCCCCAGTGCGCAAGAAATAAATTCTCGGGAAAAAATTCGTTTTAGTTCTGAAAGTGTCAAAAACCCCTCCCTGCATATGGGCATAGCAACGGAATTTAAAAATTGTACTTCCTATGGGGTCCGTAAGTAAGTAAGTAATTATCAAAAGAAGGCACCAAACCGGGAAGGCTATGTAGCACCATCAAATACGCAAAATAATCAGAGGGCGCTAAATATCACCAAGGATGCCAATACGAGAACAAAAACGCATAAGGCGAACGATATCAAAAGTATCCGAGTCACCAAGAATTCTATCGAGGGACAGGTGACCGCGAGGGGCGGTCGGAAAGCAAGACACACGCTCGTCCTGGAAGTCAGGACATTCAAGAAGGACATGCACGACCGTAAGAGGGACAATGCAACTAGGACAATAAGGAGCAGGGCGGCGCTCCATCAAGTGACCATGGGTTAAGCGAGTATGGCCAATACGCAACCTCGCCAGAGCTGTTTCCCACCGCCGGTTACGGTGGTAGGAGGACGGCCACGAGGAAACACAACATTTAAGAGTACGTAGCTTGTTACCAGTAACAGACAACCAAGAAGCCTGCCAACGGGTAAGGACTGAGGAATGGATAACCGGGTAAAAGTCAGAATACGGAATGCCTTTGCGAGAGATGGGACAAGAGCGGACAGCTTCCTTGGCAGCAGCATCCGCACGCTCATTTAAAGACACACCAATATGGCTGGGAACCCAACAAAACTCAACCGACTTAAATTTACTGTGAACGAGAAACAGCCAATGCTGGATCTCGACAACTACTGGATGAACCGGATTAAAGGACCCGAGAGCCATGAGGGCACTACGAGAGTCAACAACAACCACAAAGGAAGGCTGACAACGAGAAAGCAGGAGACGAAGAGCGTAGAGAATAGCATAAAGTTCCGCTGTAAAGATGCTAGTCTCCGGAGGCAAGCGACACATATAAGTGCGATAAGGAAAAACAACAGAGTAGCCAACACCGTCCGCTGACTTAGACCCATCGGTGAAGACAGAAACGGAGCGGGAGTGAGAAGAAAAGTGCTCGAGGAAAAGGCGTTTTAGAACCGTAGGAGGGGTAAAAGCTTTAGTGATACGGGTCAAGGATGTACAAAACCGCGGAAGAGGGACCCTCCACGGGGGCAAAGAAGGAACAACACGAGGAGAAACATCATAAATACGAATGGAAAGAGAATCCTGTAGGCGAGATAACCGGACAGAAAGAGGGAGGTGGTGAAGAGGAACAGGAACCGCAGGAGGGGTAAAAGTTAAAGCACGACAGAGGCGAGAGGAAGGATGTTGCAAGGACCGCGCAAGATAGCGAAGACAGTAGCGATCACGGCGGTCCTGGAGGGACAGGAAGCCAGTGACAACATACAAGCTAAGGATGGGAGTCGAACGAAAGGCACCAGAACTGAGGCGCAACCCAGTATGGTGCAAAGCATCAAGACGGCGAAGAGTAGAAGGAGAAGCAGACGAGTAAGCAGGGCAACCATAATCGAGCTTAGACAGGATGAGAGAGGAATGTAAAGCAAGGAGAGTGCGCCGATCTGCCCCCCAAGAAGTATGGGACAAGACCCGAAGGAGGGTAAGGGCCTTAGAGCACTCAACACGGAGGTAAGAGATATGGGGAGACCAAGACAAACGAGTGTCAAGGAATAACCCCAAACGCTTCGCGGAATCTTTGTATTCAAGGGGATGACCATAAAGTGACAAAGAGGGACGAAGAACAACCCGTTTCCGCGTAAAAGTCATGGCACAAGTCTTAGAAGTAGAGAACTTGAAGCCATGACCCGTGGCCCAAGACGACACGGCATCAATTGCAAGTTGAAGCCGGCGTTGAAGGAGAGGCGAATCATCACCCTGACAACAAAGGGTAAGATCATCGACATAAGAGAGCGGAGAAGACACCAGAAGGAAGAGAGGAAAGAAGACCATTGAGGGCAACCAGAAAAAGAGTAGTGCTCAGAACACTACCCTGGGGCACACCTTTGTATTGCTGAAAAGAGGGAGAGAGAGCGGTACCAAGGCACACCCGAAAGGAACGACGAGAGAGGAAGCTGCGGAGAAAGAGAGGGAGATGACCACGAAGGCCAAAAGAATGAAGTTGAGATAGGATATGATAACGCAAAGTGGTGTCGTAAGCCTTTTCTAGGTCAAAAAGGACGGCAACAACGGAGGTCTTCGCAGCAAAAGCAGTACGAATATAGACCTCCAAGTTCACCAGGACATCTGTCGTGCTGCGGCACTTGCGGAAAACAAATTGAGAAGGGGAGAGGAGGTGATGGTGTTCCAGGAACCACATCAGACGAACGTTAACCATACGTTCAAAGAGTTTGCAGACACAACTTGTGAGAGCAATAGGGCGAAAGTCCTTAGGGGAAGTACCCAGAGACCCCGGTTTGCGAACAGGGAGGACAACGGCATCGAGCCAGTCCTCAGGGACTGACGACGACTCCCAGATCCGATTATACAGACTCAGTAAATACTGAGACGTGCTCGGAGGGAGATGGCGAAGCATCTCATAATGAATACCATCGGAGCCTGCCGCCGTAGAACCGCAGAGGGCCAGGGCAGAACGAAGTTCAGAGTGAGAGAAGGGATCATTATAGGGAAGCTGAAGATGAGTGCAGAAATCTAAAGGACGAGACTCAAAGACAGGTTTACGAAGAAGGAAAGATTGGGGAAGATGAAGACCAGAGCTAACAGAAGAAAAGTGGGAACCCAGTTCGGAAGCGGCCTGCAACAGGTCCGCCACAAGAGTATCATGGAGGTGAAGGACCGGTGAAACATCGGGAACGAACTTACCCGCTATCTTGCGGATACGCTTCCAGATCTGGGCCAGAGGGGTTTCGGACGTAATTGTTGAGACATAAGATGCCCAACATTCACGTTTAGCCGTACGGATGGCCCTACGGGCCACCGCACTCGCTTTCCGAAAGAAAAGAAAAGAATCGGTCGTCTGCCTACGGCGGTGCCTCTTCCAGGCTGCACGCTTACAGCGGACAGCCCGAGCACAGTCCGCATTCCACCAGGGAACGCACTTCCGTGGACCCCGAGAGGAAGAGCGAGGAATAGAGCGGAGGGCAGCGTTGAAGACAGTGTCATGAAAAAGGAGGAGAGCGCGAGAGAGAGGTCAGAGAGAGCAGCACTGAGGGTAAATAGGGTCCAGTCTGCCTTAGCAAACTGCCACCTAGGGAAAGAGAGGGAAGGGCGAAAAGAGAAAAAGGAAACAAGGATGGGGAAATGATCACTTCCATGGAGGTCATCAAGAACCTGCCACGTGAAATCTAAGTAAAGAGAAGAAGAGCAGAGAGAAAGATCAAGACAAGAAAGGGTGCGAGTCCGAGAGTCCAAATGTGTGGGCTCACCAGAATTCAGAAGAGACAGGGAAGAAGAGAGGAGAAACGGCTCAAGGAGGCGACCCCGGGTATTCGTCAGAACGTCACCCCAAAGAGAATGACGACAATTGAAGTCACCCAGCAGGAGCACAGGCTCCGGCAAGGAGTCTAGGAGGTGTTTCAAATCAGGAAGAGAGAGCAGGACACTCGGGGGGAGATAAATGGAACAAACTGTGTACCATTTCCCCACAAAGATACGAGCAGCAGAACAATGGAGAGGCAAAGGAAAAAGTAAAGGAACAAAGGGAACATCAGCCCAAATCAAGAGAGCAGAAGAATTAGAAGCCCCAGCAATGGCTGGGGGGGGGGGGGGGGGAGAAAGGAATAGCCACGAAAACGACCAGGACGAGCACCAAGCATTGGCTCCTGGAGACAGACACAAAGGGGCGAAAACTGCGAAATCAGAAGTTGGAGTTCGAGGAAAGTGGCGTAATAACCTCGAACGTTCCATTGAAGAATGGACAACGACGAGAAGAGAAAGGACAAAAACAGAGAACAAGGAAGAAACAAAGGCGAAAGAGCAACAGAGCACGTTAAAGAATATCAGGGTCAGCAAAGTCAGGGTTAGGGGGCATGGGTAAACTGAGCAAAGACGGAGGGAAGGAAACGGGAGAACAGATCAGAGGTGGGCGGGCAGGGTCCGGAGGAGGAGGAGGAGGAGGAGGAGGAGGAGGAGGAGGAAGAGGAGGAGACAACGGAGAGGAGCAGTCAAGGACAGCAGCAGGAAGAGGGGGAGTAGAAAGAGGGGAGCGCACCCCAGCAAGAGCAGCAACCGAAAGGGAAGCAGGGGCCAAAGAAACCTCCATAGCAGGAACAGGGGGCGCAATCACTGAAACGGGAGGGGAAGGAGCAACAGAACCAGACGTAGGAGCTGAGGAAGAAAGCGAAGCCTTCTTACCCGCCGGGGAAGAGGAAGGAGAGGAGCCAGGCTTACGCTTCTGACTTAAAGAGACCGGTGTCCCAGCAACTACGTACCGGGCAACGGATTTCAGTGTCTCAACAGGAGAAGCCGAACGAGAGCACACACGACGGCCGCTAGGAGAGCGATGGACATCCGCCCGCACCGACAGGCGGTGGGGAGAGCCGATAGATGGAGGAAGAGGATGGGAAGGAGGATCGGAGGGGGACGAGGAAGAAGACACAGGAGACACGACAGACCGGGTAGAAGGAAGGGGAACCCCGGACAGAGGACCAGGAGGAGGATCCTTCGGGAGAGAACCCAAAGGAACAGAGGAGGGGGCAGTGGGCGCATCAGGGTCCAAGGCTCGGAAACGGTTGTGAGTCTGAGGAAGGCGGGAAGGACAAGGAGAGGAAGAGCGCAACACGCGAGCATAAGAGATATTAGCATAAGGCGGGAGCCGGCGAACCTGGCGTCTCGCCTCAGGAAAAGATAAACGCTCCCGGTGCTTCAAGTTGAGGACGGCTGCCTCAAGCTTGTAATGGACACACGCACGGGAGAAGGTAGGATGGGCCTCACCACAGTTGAGGCAACGAGCCTGGGGAGAAGTGCACTCCGACTTAGAGTGACCTTCGCCACCACACAAAGGACAGAGAGAGACAGTCGCGGAGCAGTGGAGGGCACCATGCCCAAACCTCCAGCACTTGTTGCAGAGCCGAGGAGAAGGAATGTACTCCTGGACAGAGCACCTGGCACCAGCAAGAATGACAGAGGGTGGAAGGGTCCTACCATCAAAGGTAATCTTCACAACCCGGAGGGGTTGACGGTGACTACCACGAGGGGGACGAGTAAACGTGTCCACCTGGAGAATAGAATGGCCCTGGGCAGCAAGGATATGTCGAATATCGTCGTGGCAGTCACGCAGGTCCCGAACACCGGTCGCAACATGGGGCGGGAGCAAAATAGTGCCAACACTGGCATTCAACTGAGCGTTCTTCGAGACCCGAACAGGGGTCTCGCCAAGGCAGGATAAGGCAGCCAAGCGGGAAGCAGCATCCTGAGAAGGAGCAGCAACTACACGTGTACCGAGATGAGTGGGGTTGAAAGTAATGGAGGCATCCACGGAATCAACGAGATGTCGATGGAGGGAGAAATCGTCAGGAGGCGCAGAATCAAGAGGGAGGAGATCAAAATATTTGGCCCACGAAGCGGGACCAAACAAGGCTTGATAGGTAGCAGAACTGGAAGGAATCGAGCGAGGGCGGCCGTGACGAGGACGGCGGTGAGAACCCCCAGAGAGAGAGGGGTTAAAAGGCGCAGGAGTTACAACTAGAGAAGGAGCCGCGCCAGGGGACGAGGTAGTCACCACTGGGGGCCTGGGGCTCGACCCAACCACAGAGGAGGGAGGGGAGCCAGGGGAAGGAGTCAGAGAGGCCAAAGGAGGAGCAAGGTTGGGGCCCAATGCAGCGGAGGCTACAGAGCCCGGTCTTCCAATACGGACCGACTCGGGGGCTTGGTCGCCCACCCCACGAGCCTGAGAAGGTACACCAGAAGCAGCCGAAACAGGGGTTATCATCATTACGAAAAGAAGAATTCATTCACGAATGTGCCCCCACACCCACCATGGAGCCACAATTAGAGGCAGGACACCCAACAAGAAGCTATCGCCGATCTTGCCGGGGCCTCCTAGGGGTGCGTCGTGAGTATACGCCCCACAAACGCCACCTTAAGAAACCGACAGTCCGTCGAGATTGGGTTCAGTGACGAAAGGGGGATTGAATATAAAAGGTTCCCCTCGCTCTCGACATCGGGTACTACAGTTCTACGGGTGCAAGAGTATGCCTCCTCAAGCACCCGGGCGTCAAAATAGAAGAAGTCCAAGGGAAGAACCAGAACGAGCAAAAGGTCGGCAGGAAACGGCAAGCAGATAGCAGAAGAGGGGGGAGAAAAACGAAACAGAAGGAAAAGGAAAAGATGCCCAGCAGAATTGGAGAGGACGGCAGCAGGAGCACAAGGCTAGAAAAGGACAGAGGACTGTCCCAAGGAGCATCACACTCCGGCAGCCGTCCACTAAGCCCCCACACGGCGACAACGAGCTGAGCGGGGAGGGGGGGGGGGTAGCTGGTCAAGTTACGGCGCCTTGTAGTCTTAGCACCTAGGTAGTCAAATACCTAGGTTACAAGGTGTTGAACGAGAAAGGTTGCCTTAGGGACTCTGGAGGCGCTCTAAAATAGTTAGCTAACTGGGGGACGGGATAACGGACTAGAGAGAACTGTTTCCCCCGGCCTCGTTAGTTAACTGGGGGGTGGAATAATGGACAAGATAGAGCTATTTCCCCCACCCCCGTTACAGTCAGAGGTGGAGGGGGAAGGGGGGGGGGGGCCAGGAAGAAAGCAAAGCCTCTTACCCACCGGGGAGGAGGAAGGAGATGAGCCAGGCTTACGCTTCTGACTCAAAGAGACAGGCGTCCCAACAACAACATACTTGGCAACAGACTCAAGCATCTCAACAGGAGAAGAAGAACGAGAGCGAACAACACGATGATCGCTAGGAGATGGACATGAACCCAGATGGACATCAGCCCGCACAGACTGGCGGCGTGGAGAGCTAAGAGACAAAGGAGAAGGACAGGAAGGAGAATCAGAGGGAGATGAGAAAGAAGACACAGGAGACATGACAGACTGGGTAGAAAGAAGGGGAACCCCAGATAGAGAACTATGAGGGGGACTCTTCGGGACAGAACGTAAAGGAACTGGGGAGGAAGCAGTGGACATGTCTGAGCCTAAGGCCTGGAAACGGTTGTGAGACTGAGGAAGGTGGGAAGGACGAGGAGAGGAAGAGCGCAACACGCGAGCATAAGAGAAGCCAGCGTAAGGTGGGAGACGGCAAACTTGGCATCTCGCCTCAGGAAAAGACAAACGTTCCCGGTGCTTCAAGTTGAGAACAGCTGCCTCAAGCTTGTAGTGGATACATGCGCGGGAGAAGGTAGGGGGGCCTCACCACAATTGAGGCAGCGAGCCTGGCGAGAAGTGCATTCCAACTTGGAGTGACCTTCGTCCCCACACAAGGGACAGAGAGAGAGACAGTACTGGAGCATCGGAGGGCACCACGCCCAAATTTCCAGCAATAATTACAGAGCTGAGGGGAGGGAATGTATGCCCAAATTTCCAGCAATAATTACAGAGCTGAGGGGAGGGAATGTATGCCCAAATTTCCAGCAATAATTACAGAGCTGAGGGGAGGGAATGTACTCCTGAACGGAGCACCTGACACCAGCAAGAATGACAGAGGGCAGAAGGGTCCTACCATCAAAGGTAATTTTCACAACCCGAAGGGCTGATGCCAATGATCACAAGGGGAACGAATAAACGTGTCCACCTGGAGGACAGAATGGCCCTGGGCTTCAAGGATATGCTTGATATCTTTGTGGTAGTCTCTTAGATTCCTAACACCGGTCGCAACATGGTGAGGGAGGAGAATAGTGCCAACACTGGCATTTAACCGAATGTTCTTGGAGACTCGAACAAGGGTCTCGCCAATGCAGGATAAGGCGACCAAGCGGGTGGCTGCGTCCAGAGGAGCAGCAGCAACAACAAGAGTACCGAGATGGGTGGGGTTTAAATTAACAAGAGGCATCTACTGAATCGACAAGGTGCCTATGGAGGGAGAAATCGTCAGGTGTAGAATCCAGAGGGATGAGATCAAAGTATTTGGCCCACAAAGCGGGACCAAACAAGGCTTGGTACACTTCAGTACGGGAAGGGATCGTGTGAGTGAGGCCATGGCGAGGACGGCGTTGAAAGAGAGGTTAAAAGGTGAAGTAGTCACAACGAGAGACTGAGCCGTGCCAGGGAACGAAGTGGTCACCACTGGGGGCTTGTGGCTCGACTCAACCACAGAGGAGGCAAGGGAGCCGAGGGGAGTAGTCAGGAGGGTCAAAGGAAGAGCAAGACCTGGACCCAATGTAGAGGGGGCTACAAAGCCCGGTCTTCAAACACAGTCCGACTCAGGGGCTTGGTCGCTCACCCCACGAGCCCGAGAACATACAAGAGGAACAGTAGCCAACATAAAAACGAGAGGAAAGACGAATGACGAAACGAGAGGAAAGACGATATTCACGAAGGTGCCCCAACATCCATCACGGAGCCACAATTAGAGGATAGGACACCCAACAAGAGACATGTTGCCGATCTTGCCGGGGGCCCCCCAAGGGGGCGTCGTGAGTATATGCCCCACAATTGCCACCTTAAGAACCGTCAGTCCGTTGAGATTGGGATCAGTGACGAAAGGAGGATTGACAATAAAACCGTCCCCTCGCTCGCGACGTTGGGTACCACAGTTCCACGGGTGAGAGAGTATGCCTCCCTAAACACCTGGGCATCAAAACAGAAGAAGTCCAAAAGAATAATCAAGACTGGCAAAAGGTCGACGGGAAATGACAATTAGAAAGGAGAAGAGGGTAGGGGGGAAATGAAACACAAGGAAAGGAAAAGACATCTGGCAAAATTGGTAGACAGCAGCAGGAGCATAAGGCCTGAAAAGGACAGAGGACTGACCCATGGAGCATCACACTCCAGCAGCCGCCCACCAAACCCCCCTGACGATGACAACGAGCCAGATAGGGAGGAGGGGGGCCACAAGTCAAGCCTGGCTTCAGGGCAGGCTTGGGAAGTAGAACAACTCCCAGAACCCCGTCAAGCAGGTACATGTCTATTGCCCCCATGCATGTCTGAACTTCATTTAGGGTGAACTTCTGATTAGGTCCCTAAACAGTTCATCATTGCAAAAATAAGAACTAGGGTGCTTTCTTTTCTAGTTGGTTCTGATATTTGCTGGTTTAACCCTTAAGTTGCGCAACACATCATATGATGTATTGGAGTACTACGCAAGATTTACATGGCCCGCGGATACACAGGGTTCACCACACCATCAGGGCTCTTGTAAACAGATGCCATTTTTAAGAAAAATTGTGGGCCAAATTCCTGGGTGTGAGGGGCCTCACTATTGAGTGAGCTACCAAGCCTGACACACGCAGCATGAGCTCACAGCACTGCTGTTCAGCTTGCGACCACAACATTGCCTAAAAATGCCATAATATACATGTTCATGCTATTATTTAGCGATGATATTATTACAGAAGACCCCTGACTGTGATAAAAATGACCAGGATTCAGATAATAGCAGGATTGTTGTGATAATTAGCGCTGTAGTGGGAGGAGTAATCTTGGTGGGGAGGGAGTCTGCTGACTGTGTGTGACCACCTTTTACTGTCTGGACTCACTATACCAGCTTAGTTGTTCGCTATGGTAAACAAAACATGCAGATACTTATATATAACATCTGCATATAAAAGCAAAAACAGTATGGTGGTAGGAGAATGGTGGCGAATCAGGTGAGGTGAGGGAGGGAGGGAGTGGCAGCCTATGGCGGGATGCTACTGGCTGCCATGCATCCTATAATCACAGTAACGCCACAGGCCTATTAACATACGTCAGAAGTGATTTACCGCACATTCTTGTGAGCACGTCACACAATGTACACACACAGTACCATCACTTTCATGTACAAACTACAGCAGGCCACTTTTCATTCCTCAACGTATATGCTAGAAGCCAGAAACTCAATGTAACACTGTTCCCAGATCTAGACAATCATGGGACAATATACATGGGAGATTTTAACCCTTAAAGTGCGCATCACATCATATGACGTGCTGGACGTTGTACCAGTAAACTGCGCATCACGTCATATGATGTGTTGGAGTACTACGCAAGATTTAAACAGCCCGCGGATACACGGGGTTCACCACACCTTCATCAGGGCTCTTGTAAACAGACGCCATTTTTTTAAAAATTCGTGGGCCAAACTCCCGGGTGTTATTGGCCTCAGTATTGAGTGAGCAACCAAGCCTGACGCACGCAGCATGAGCTAACAGCAATGCTGTTCAGCTTGTGACCACAGCATTGCCTAAAAATGCCAAATTATACTTGTTCATGCTATTATGTAGCGATAATATTATTACAGAAGACCCCAGACTGTGATAAAACTGACCAGGGTTCTGATAATAGCAGGATTGTGGTGATATTTAACGCTGTGCGCCATGGAAGGAGGTGTAATGCTGTGGGAGGGAGGGTGGTGGCGATGTCTTTTGACTGTGTGTGGCCACCTTTTATTGACTGCACTCACCATACCAGCTTAGTGGTTCGCTATGGTGAACACAAATGTAGATACTTATATATAACGTGCGTATAGAGGGTATAAACAGCAAGAGAAGGTTTGGAGCCGCCATTTTGGTGAGAGCGGTGGCGTCGTCTGCACGACGCCACCGTGCAGACGACGGTGTTGTTTACTGGTTACCACGATGGTCTTTGGGCACCATACCAGTTTATTTGTACAAGTATGATGAATAAAACAGGTAGATATTTATATATAATGTGTGTATATAGCGTAATAACACCACACAGTGTTGTTGGAGGAGAAATATAAGTGCGTCTGGCCTTGAGGGCGGCCGCCGATCAGCTGACTGTGTGAGTAGCAACATCTCTGTGCATTTACTCACCATACAAGCTTAGATGTACAGTTATGGTGAACAAAATATGTAGATACTTATATATAACGTCTGTATATAAGATATATAGCGTAATAACACCACACAGTATTGTTGGAGGAGAAATATTAGTGCGTCTGACCTTGAGGGCGGCCGCCGATCAGCTGACTGTGTGAGTAGCCACATCTCTGTGCCTTTACTCACCATACAAGCTTAGATGTACACTTATGGTGAACAAAACATGTAGATACTTATATATAACGTCTGTATATAGTGAATTATAGCAAAAACATTATTGTGGGAGGAGAATGAGGGCGAGTCAGATGACTGGAGGTAGGGCGGGAGTGGCTGGCTGGTACACGGCGGTCACTCCTCATTACTTTTTGACTCGTAATAGCTACTTAGTGGTTCGTTATAGTGAACAAAACATGCAAATACTTATATATAACCTGTGCTTATAGTGTAATAACTGACAAAGTATTTGTTCACTGATTGATGAACATAATTGAATCAACAATATGCACACCATATTTTTGAGTACACCAACGATTCACTCATTTTATTATATAAATATATCAAACTACACACTATTGAATAATATTACAGCAAAAAAAGTATGAAAAATCAATCAGAGACATTGAAATAATTCGGTAATTATCTCTTTGTGGCAACTCTGGCCTGACAGCTTGCGAGCAACAGACCGCCTGGGACGCACGCTGAGTCAGCGCCTATAATTTGCCAGACTTCCCCGCCCTATAGCGGGCAATATATGCCACTTACAATTTTTTTATTATTTTTCTCGTGATCAGTGAACACAAATTAACAGGTTAGAAAGAAAAAATATTTTTTTTTTTTTCAAAATGACATGCGCCTGTGGGGATGGCAGGATATTAGACCCCGAGCATGTTAAGGGTTAATGCCCAGAATACGCCTGGGATATAGACGTATCTGGCAGCTTTCTCAAAACCCAAATGTCGAGTACACAATGTGTCAACTTTGTGAAGGAGAAAACATGCACTCTCTTGAACATTATATTGTAGAATGTCCCATACTGACTGACTTTCGCCCTCCTGGGCTAAGGTATGCTGAACTCTGTAGTTACTGTATGAGTACTGGAACACTTGATGATATATTGGACTTGTATCCAAGATTGACCATGTAATATACCAATCATACAATGTATATATATGATGTAACTATATAACCTGAGCTTGTAAAAGCACCTTCATCACCTTCAGTGATTAAGTGCTTAATTGCACACTAGTTTCTTTATCAGCTACCTCACCCTGTCAGAGTAAATGAGACAAATGTATGTGAATGCATGTGTGTGTGTGTGTGTATATATATGTATGTATATGTATATGTGTGTGTGTGTATGTATATGTATGGGTATAAAGTATATATGGAAACTGATCAGAATTACATTTCACCTTTGTGAATATACATTAATGACACTATGTAAAACACATCTAACACTTTATGTAGGGCATACGTAAATCTGTGTACCTATGTATTTACGTATGTGGGTTAGCTTAGCATTTTAAAAGCACCGAATCACCTTCTGTGGTTGAGTGTTCAATAAACTATATGTTTAACACTTCTCTAACCCTGTCCATGGAGGACAGAAGAAAATGTATATATGCTGGTTAGCATTGTAAATGTGTGGCCACGTCTGTGGTAGAAAATAATAATAATAATAATAATAATAATAATAATAATAATAATAATAATAATAAAAACAAAAAAACTGCCACTCAGCATACCAACTTAGTGGTTCGTTATGGTGAACACGAATGTAGATACTTATATATATAACATGTATATACAGTGTAATAACAGCAAAAGGAGTGTGGGGGAGAAGCTATTTTGGTGATGGGTGTGGCAACATCTGCATGATTTGTCATGTTTGTAGGGGTGGCCACTATGCTCTTTGGGCATTATACCGGCTTAGTTGAACAGTTATGGTGAACAAACATGTAGATACTTATATATAACGTCTGTATATAGGGTAATAACACCACAAACAGTATTGTTGGGGGGTGAAATTTTAGTGCATCTGACCTTGAATGTGTGAGGGAAGCAGCCGCCAGCTGACTGTGTGTAGCGACGTCTCTTAGTGCCTGAACTAACTATATCAACTTAGTTGTACAGTTGCGGTGAACAAAACATGTAGATACTTATATATAACGTCTGTATATAGTAAATAAAAGCAAAGACAGTATTGTGGGAGGAGAATGTGGGTGAGTTAGGTGAGTTGAGGGAGGGAGGAAGTAGCAGCCAGTGGTTGGCTGCCATTGGCTGCCACTGCCACTCAGCATGCCAACTTAGTAGTTCGTTATGGTGAACACGAATGTAGATACTTATATATAATGTCTGTATATAGTGAATAAAAGCAAAAACAGTATGGTGGGAGGAGAATGTGGGCGAGTGAGGTGTTGAGGGAGTGAGTGGCAGCGAGTGGCTGGCTGGAGTGTGGCAGTCACTCCTCATTGCTTTTTGACTCATAATACCAACTTAGTGGTTGGTTATGGTGAACAAAACATGTAGATACTTATATATAACCTGTGTGTATATAGTGTAATAACCGACTAAATATCTGTTCACTGCTTGATGAACATAATAATTGAATCAACAATATGCACACCATAATTTTGTGTATAGCGATGAATCACACATTTTATTATATAAATATATCACACTACACACTATTGAATAATATTACAGCAAAAAAACTGAAAAATCATTCAGAGACATTGAAATAATTATGTAATTATCTCTTTGTGGCCACTCCTGCCTGACAGCTGGCGAGCAACAGACCGTCTGGGATGCACGCTGAGTCAGCGCCTGTTATTTGCCAGACTTCCCCACCCTATAGCGAGCACTATATGCCACTTACGATTTTTTTATTATTTTTCCCATGATCAAAGAACACAAATTAACAGGTTTAGAAGAAAAAATAATTTTTTTTTTGGTATGCGCCTGTGGGTGACAAATGCTAATTAAATTAGCCCTGAGCAATACAAGGGTTTAGGAAAATGTCACACATCTACAAGAGGTCATTTATTTGCGACTGTTCACCAAGTCTACTTCCTGGAATTCTCTCACGGTTTAGCTGTGTTTGCCACATCTTTCCACCTAGGTGCCGTAAGTTGAAGTCATCAAGAACGATGATGTTTGAGGCAGAGTTTGTGAGGCTTACTAAGCAGTATTGTATTTTTGTATGTTGGTCTTTAAACTGCTGAGGATTTGCATCTGGTGATTTATATACCAGGACAATCCCCACATTTAGAATTTCTATTTTGATTATCGAACCTTACACATATCATTTGCAATGTTTAGCAGCTCTGTGCAGATGAGTGTGTCCTTAATGCACAGGCTTACCTTGAGATACCGTGAGGATACCTTACCTTGAAACGATTTCGGGGCTTAGCATCCCCGCGGCCCAATCCTCGACCAGCATCCCTGCGGCCCAGTCTTCAACCAGGTCTCCTGGTCGAGGCCTACAGCTTACCCTAGCCTGTAGACTATATTTTCTATCACATCTGAAAAGACAGAATTCTAGTATCCATATCTCACTGTCATTTAAGTCCTTTGTGTGTGTGCATTTTGGATATGTTTCCTTGTAAGCTGGCCAAATGGTCAAGAACTTCTTTCCCCCCTTTTCTACAGGATATTCTTAGTGATAATGAGGACAGAGTACATTTTTCCATTTATTTACTACTTCATCCTAATAATATCTACTCATCTTACTTGATTAGTTTCTTTACATTTTTATTTATGCATATTCTGGCTATAGATGAAAGAAAAATAGCAGGTACTAGCTTGTGTTATTAGGGAATATGCTGTCAAATCTTGAACGTCTTAATCAAATAAATTGTCAGCCACACTTCCATGGAAATAACCATTCCATTTGCTTGGGCTCTATTTCTCCTAGTCTCCTAGAGTCCAGGTGAATGGAATCTTAATCCAATTCTGGCAGTAAGTGCATTCTGATATTAACAGGTTTATGGAAATGAGCCAAACAAGTCATTTATAAGTCAATAAGTAGGTAGTTATTAGGTACTAACTCCAGGTACTAACCCCTGGAGTTAGACACCTGTTTTGGGTTGCATCCTGGAGAAGGTTCTGGCTGCCTCAATAAGCCTAACAGGCTTACTGTCCTGTCCAATGGGAAAAACAGACTTGTGAACAATTACAAGTTTTAAATATTCGAGAGATTCTGCATCTAACCTCAAGATTAGGGAGCCCATAGATAAAATAACTTACTGAAGATAAGAAAAAACAAATACAATATTTATGTTTATTTACTAATGTTCGCTGTTAATGAAGAAGGGCCCACAAGCTGTGTATCAAGCCTACCGACAAGATAGGCCTATTAATGTCAACTTGTGTAAGTGCTATAATCGAACGGTTAATGATTAACAGTTAATGAAAATCTCAATTGCAGAGTTGTACTTAACTTAAAAGTACCACCAAACCAGTATTATACTTTATAACCTCTTTCATCGACACATAACTGCTCTTCTCTCTTCAGCAAGGTAACGTCCAAGAGCTTATCGGCCCCTCTTGAAACTGCCACCACGCGATTTCGACTTCTTTGCAGATCCTGGTTTCTCATTTGACTGAAAAAGCCAGCATTAATGTAATGAAAATCCTCTTTCTGGTGGGTCCCTCTTGGTAGCTCATTTGTTCCTTAAAGCCACAGAGGGAGAGTCCTCCCAGAAATATCATTATCAATTCATATTGAAAGATATATTTCTTATAATCATGAAGAAAAATAAATAATAAAAACTTTAAACATAGGCCATAAAAAGGTTCATGAAAGTTAATCAAGAATTAGAGTAGACGAAAAAAATATGCAGAGAGGCTCATGTGGTGTTTCAGAGGCATTCTAGAAACATTAGAGTGGGTTTTCCTGCTAGTTCATGTATGTTAAGTCTAACTTCTGCCCTACATCTATGGATGGTTGAACTGAACACTCGGTCACAAGCCGGCTTTGCTAGCCAGTGATTTTGTTCTTCGCGTACTATCCACTTTATTTACACCATTAATTTAAGAAAATGTCTGCTGATTTATGATAACACAATATCAAATTTGGTTAGAACACCTTACCTTACCAAGACAAATGGATTGGTGTGGGTCTTGGATACAAAAACAATGGTCAGCCGAGAGCCCCAGATACTAGACTAATGCTCTTGTAGGAAGGAATAGAAAAAGATTAATCTCCAGTCAAGTCTCCCTACCCTTTTTTGCTCAAAGGATGTGGGGTTGGCTGCCCAGCTTGATGGGGTTTTGAGAGGTCTTCTACTCCCCAAGCCCTGCCCGAGGCCAGGCTTGACTTGTGAGAGCTTGGTCCACCAGGCTGTTGCTTGGTGTGGCCCGCAGGTTCACATATCCACCACAGGTGGTATGTCCAGCACTCCTTAACCTTAAACTGCACAACACATCATATGATGTGTTGAGTAACTTGCTATAAATTGCGCATCACGTCATATGATGTGTTAAAGTAAGATTTAAGATTTAAGATTTAAGATTTAAACGCAAGATTTAAACGGCCCACGGATACACAGGGTTCACCTCACCTTCATCAGGGCTCTTGAAAATAGACGCCATTTTTTTTTTAAATCGTGGGCCAAATTCCCGAGTGTGAGGGCCTCAATATTGAGTGAGCCACCAAGCCTGACGCAAGCAGCATGAGCTCACAGCACTGCTGTTCAGCTTGTGACCACAGTATCGCCTAAAAATGCCATAATATACATGTTCATGCTATTATTTAGCTTTGATATTATTACAGAAGACCCCTGATTGTGATAAAAATAACCAGGATTCTGATAATAACAGGATTGTTGTGATAATTAGCGCTGTAGTGGGAGGATTAATCTTGGTGGGGAGGGAGGTAGTATTGTCTGCTGACTCTGTGTGACCACCTTTTACTGTCTGGACTCACTATACCAGCTTAGTTGTTCGCTATGGTGAACAAAACATGCAGATACTTATATATAACGTCTGAATATAGTGAATAAAAGCAAAAACAGTATGGTGGGAGGAGAAGGATGGCGAGTCAGGTGAGGTGAGGGAGGAAGGGAGGGAGTGACAGCCAGAGGCAGACTGCCACTGGCTGCCACTGCCACTCAGCATACCAACTTAGTGGTTCGTTATGGCGATCACAAATGTAGATACTTATATATAATGTGTATATATGGTGTGATAACAGCAAAAGAAGTGTGGGGGAGAAGCCATTTTTGTGAGGGAGGTGGCAACATCTGCATGATTTATCATGCTGGGTAGGGGTGGCCACTATGTTCTTTGGGCACTATACCATCTTAGATGAACAATTATGGTGAACAGAACATATAGATACTTATATATAATGTCTGTATGTAGTGAATAAAAGCAAGAACAGTATGGTGGGAGGAGGATGTGGGCGAGTGAGGAGTCATTGAGGGAGTGGCTTTGAGAGAGCCACTCTGAGAGAGAGAGAGTGAGTGAGAGTACTCTTTGAGAGAACTCTATCAACATCAGAGGCACGAGACTGTTCAACACGCTTCCGCTACACAAAAGGGACATAACTGGCAAACCCCTCACAGTGTTCAAGAGAGAACTGGATAAGCGCCTCCAAAGGATACCTGATCAACCAGGCTGTGACTCATACGTCAGGCTGCGAGAAGTTGCATCCAACAGCCTGGTTGATCAGTCCAGCAACCAGGAGGTCTGGTCGACGACCGGGCCGCAGGGACGCTAAGCCCTGGAAGCACCTCAAGGTAACCTCAAGGTAGGTGGCGGTGAGAGGCTGACTGGCAGATGTGGTTGCCACACCTCGCTGTTTTTTGACTTGCACTATCAATTTAGTGGTTCGTTATGGTGAACAAAACATGCAGATACGTTTATATAACCTGTGTATATAGTGTAATAACCAACAAAGTATTTGTTTATTGTTTTATGAACACAATAATTGAATCAATAATATGCATACCATAATTATGAGTACAGCGATGATTCACACATTTTATTATATATCACACTACACACTATTGAATAATATACAGCAAAAAAACGAAAAACAATCAATCAGAGACATTGAAATAATTAGATAATTATCTCTTTGTGGCCACTCCTGCCTGACAGCTGGGGCTGAACAGACCGCCTCCCGACGACGCGTGCCGAGTCGGCGCCTCTTTTTGACAGACTTCCCCGCCCTGTAGTGGGCAAAATATGCCACTTACGATTTTTTTATTATTCTTTCTGTGATAAGGGAACACAAATTAACAGGTTTAGAAGAATTTTTTTTTTTTTTATGCACCTGTGGGTGACAATGGCCAAATAGTACTTAGCAACACAAGGGTTAAAGAAAACTATCCAATTTTCTCTTGAAGAGGTCCACAGTTGTTCTGGCAATATTTCTTATACTCACTGGGAGAATGTTGAACAACTGTGGACCCCTGATGTTTATACAGTGTTCTTTGATTGTGCTTAAATTGTAATTGTGATGGCACCCCTGCTCTTCACTCGTTGTATTCTGCATTTTCTTCCATATTGTTCACTCTGTAAGTTGTTACTTTACTGTGTAGATTTGGGACCTGGCCCTCCAGTATTTTCCACGTGTATATTATTTGATAGCTCTCGTCTTCTTTCTAGTGAATACATTTGGAGAGCTTTGAGACGATCCCAATAATTTAGGTGCTTTATCATGTCTATGTATGCCGTATGTGTTCTTTGTACTCTATTTCAGTAATCCCTCGTACTGAGCAGTACTCAGGATGGGCAGCACAAATGATTTGAATTGTACAACCATTGTGATGGGATTTGAAAGTTCTCGTAATCCATCCTATCATTTTTCTGGCTGACTCAATATTTACTTGGTTATGGTCCCTAAACGTTAGGTCGTCAGACATCATTATTCCCAAATCCTTGACATGCTGTTTTCCTACTAAGGGCAGATTTGATTGTGTTTTGTGCCTTGTATTATGTTTAAGGTTCTCATTTTTACTGTACCTGAGTACCTGGAAGTTATCACTGTTAAACATCATGTTATTTTCTGCTGCCTAGTTGAAAACTTTATCTGTTAGTAGTTTTTCAATGTCTTCAGCAGAGGTAATTTTAGTGCTAATTTTTGTGTCATCTGCAAAGGATGATACAAAGTTGTGCCTTGTATTTGAGTCTATATCTGATATGAGAATAAGGAAAAGCAGTGGTGCAAGGACTGTACCCTGATGTACAGAGCTTTTAACTGCACTTCGACTCAATTTTATATGGTTGACTGTTACTATTTATGTTCTATTCAACAGAAAACTGAGTATCATATACATTTTCTTCTGTCCTCCATGGACAGGGTTAGAGATCTGTTAAACATATAATTCAGTGATTTATTGAACACTCAATCACAGAAGATGATTATAGTGCTTTTAAAATGCTAAGCTAAATACATAAATACACAGATTTACGTCTGTCCTACATAAACAGTGCTCAAGGTTTCTTTTTACATTGTGTCATTAATGTGTGTTTACAAAGGAGAAATGCAATTCAATACACATACAGTATGTATATGTGTGTATATGTGTGCGTGTGTGTATGTGTAATTACCTAAGTGTAATTACCTAAGTGTAGTTACAGGATGAGAGCTACGCTCGTGGTGTCCCGTCTTCCCAGCACTCTTTGTCATATAACGCTTTGAAACTACTGACGGTCTTGGCCTCCACCACATTCTCACTTAACTTGTTCCAACCGTCTACCACTCTATTTGCGAAAGTGAATTTTCTTATATTTCTTCGGCAACTGTGTTTAGCTAGTTTAAATCTATGACCTCTTGTTCTTGAAGTGCCAGGTCTCAGGAAATCTTCCCTGTCGATTTTATCAATTCCTGTTACTATTTTGTATGTAGTGATCATATCACCTCTTTTTCTTCTGTCTTCTAGTTTTGGCATGTTTAATGCTTCTAACCTCTCCTCGTAGCTCTTACCCTTCAGTTCTGGGAGCCACTTAGTAGCATGTCTTTGCACCTTTTCCAGTTTGTTGATGTGCTTCTTAAGATATGGGCACCACACAACAGCTGCATATTCTAGCTTTGGCCTAACAAAAGTCATGAACAATTTTTTTAGTATATCGCCATCCATGTATTTAAATGCAATTCTGAAGTTAGAAAGCATAGCATAGGCTCCTTGCACAATATTCTTTATGTGGTCCTCAGGTGATAGTTTTCTATCTAGAACCACCCCTAGATCTCTTTCTTTATCAGAATTCTTTAAAGATTTCTCACATAATATATAGGTTGTGTGGGGTCTATGTTCTCCTATTCCACATTCCATAACATGACATTTATTAACATTAAATTCCATTTGCCAAGTGGTGCTCCATCTACTTATTTTGTCCAGGTCTTCTTGAAGGGCATGACAATCATCTAAATTTCTTATCCTTCCTATTATCTTAGCATCATCAGCAAACATGTTCATATAATTCTGTATACCAACTGGTAGATCATTTATGTACACAATAAACATCACTGGTGCAAGAACTGAACCCTGTGGTACTCCACTTGTGACATTTCTCCATTCCGATACATTGCCTCTGATTACTGCCCTCATTTTTCTATCAGTTAGAAAATTTTTCATCCATGATAGAAGCTTACCTGTCACTCCTCCAATATTTTCCAGTTTCCAGAACAACCTCTTATGTGGAACTCTGTCAAAAGCCTTTTTTAGGTCCAGATAGATGCAGTCAACCCAACCATCTCTTTCCTGTAATATCTCTGTGGCTCGATCATAGAAACTGAGTAAATTCGATACACAGGATCTTCCAGATCGAAAACCATACTGTCTGTCTGATATTATATCATTTCTCTCTAGGTGTTCTACCCATTTAGTTTTGATTAGTTTTTCCAATACTTTCACTATTACACTTGTCAATGATACAGGTCTATAATTGAGGGGGTCTTCCCTGCTGCCACTTTTGTAGATTGGAACTATGTTAGCCTGTTTCCACACGTCTGCTACGATTCCTGTACACAGGGATTCCTGAAAGATCAGGTGAAGTGGACTGCTGAGCTCAGATGCACATTCTCTCAGAACCCATGGTGAAACCCCATCTGGGCCAGCTGCTTTGTTCTTACTGAGCTCCTTGAGCATTTTTTCCACTTCGTCTCTAGACACCTCTATGTGCTCTATGTTGTTCTCTGGAGTTTTCTGTAATGTGTGTGTGTGTGTGTGTGTGTGTGTGTGTGTGTGTGTGTGTGTGTGTGTGTGTGTGTGTGTGTGTGTGTATATATATATATATATATATATATATATATATATATATATATATATATATATATATATATATATATATATATATATATATATATATATATATGTATGTCGTACCTAGTAGCCAGAACTCACTTCTTGGCCTACTATGCAAGGCCCGATTTGCCTAATAAGCCAAGTTTTCCTGAATTAATATATTTTCTCTAATTTTTTTCTTATGAAATGATAAAGCTACACATTTCATTACGTATGAGGTCAATTTTTTTTATTGGAGTTAAAATTAACGTAGATATATGACCGAACCTAACCAACCCTACCTAACCTAACCTAAACTATCTTTATAAGTTAGGTTAGGTTAGGTAGCCGAAAAAGTTAGGTTAGGTTAGGTAGGTTAGGTACTCGAAAAACAATTAATTCATGAAAACTTGGCTTATTAGGCAAATCGGGCCTTGCATAGTAGGCTGAGAAGTGCGTTCTGGCTACTAGGTACGACATACATATATATATATATATATATATGTATGTCGTACCTAGTAGCCAAAACGCACTTCTCAGCCTACTATGCAAGGCCCGATTTGCCTAATAAGCCAAGTTTTCATGAATTAATTGTTTTTCGAGTACCTAACCTACCTAACCTAACCTAACTTTTTCGGCTACCTAACCTAACCTAATCTATAAAGATAGGTTAGGTTAGGTTAGGTGGGGTTGGTTAGGTTCGGTCATATATCTATGTTAAAATTAACACCAATAAAGAAAAATTACCTCATACATAATGAAATAGGTAGCTTTATCATTTCATAAGAAAAAAATTAGAGAAAATATATTAATTCAGGAAAACTTGGCTTATTAGGCAAATCGGGCCTTGCATAGTAGGCTGAGAAGTGCGTTCTGGCTACTAGGTACGACATATATATATATATATATATATATATATATATATATATATATATATATATATATATATATATATATATATATATATATTAGTATATTTTGGTAGCAGTCTTTCCTGTAGACATATATTATTAAATATGACCGAAAAAGTAAGATTAATAATTCTAACACGAATTTTCTCAATCTTTCGTACATTTTGTTTCACTGTTGGAGGTAAATCAAAAATCAATTCTCCAAAATTCATTTTTATTTCTAGTCTGACGCGACACGAGCGCGTTTCGTAAAACTTATTACATTTTCAAAGACTTTAGTTCACAAATACACAACTGAATAGAACTTACGCATCTCCGATTTTTTATCTACATTTGAGTGAGGTGGAAGGGGTGATGTGGCATTAACACAAGACAGAACAAGATGTGGTATTAATAGGGTATTAATTTCATCAACACAAGACAGAACACGAAACAATGGATATTGAATCGAAGTGTTTGTAGAAAGCCTATTGGTCCATATTTCTTGATGCTTCTATATTGGAGCGGAGTCTTGAGGTGGGTAGAATATAGTTGTGCAATAATTGGCTGTTGATTGCTGGTGTTGACTTCTTGATGTGTAGTGCCTCGCAAACGTCAAGCCGCCTGCTATCGCTGTATCTATCGATGATTTCTGTGTTGTTTACTAGGATTTCTCTGGCGATGGTTTGGTTGTGGGAAGAGATTATATGTTCCTTAATGGAGCCCTGTTGCTTATGCATCGTTAAACGCCTAGAAAGAGATGTTGTTGTCTTGCCTATATACTGGGTTTTTTGGAGCTTACAGTCCCCAAGAGGGCATTTGAAGGCATAGACGATATTAGTCTCTTTTAAAGCGTTCTGTTTTGTGTCTGGAGAGTTTCTCATGAGTAGGCTGGCCGTTTTTCTGGTTTTATAGTAAATCGTCAGTTGTATCCTCTGATTTTTGTCTGTAGGGATAACGTTTCTACGAAAGAAATGTACGAAAGATTGAGAAAATTCGTGTTAGAATTATTAATCTTACTTTTTCGGTCATATTTAATAATATATATATATATATATATATATATATATATATATATATATATATATATATATATATATATATATATATATATATATATATATGACACTGTCAGACCACGGAGAAAAATGAAACAGGAATTTCCTTAAGTACTTTCGTATATTAAATACATCTTCAGAACGAAGATGATTAATCATCTTCCTTCTGAAGATGTATTTAATATACGAAAGTACTTAAGGAAATTCCTGTTTCATTTTTCTCCGTGGTCTGACAGTGTCATATATATATATATATATATATATATATATATATATATATATATATATATATAAATATATATATATATATATATATATATATATATATATATGTCGTACCTAGTAGCCAGAATGCACTTCTCAGCCTACTATGCAAGGACCGATTTGCCTAATGAGCCAAGTTTTCATGAATTAATTGTTTTTCGACTACCTAACCTACCTAACCTAACCTAACCTAACTTTTTCGGCTACCTAACCTAACCTAACCTGTAAAGATAGGTTAGGTTAGTTGACCAGACCACACACTAGAAGTTGAAGGGACGACGACGTTTCGGTCCGTCCTGGACCATTATCAAGTCGATTGTGATGAGGAGGTACGGTCAGGCAATAAATAGGCAAGAGAGAGCTGAGGAGGAAAGTCAGTTGTAGGGGATAGTAGTAATGAGAACTGCAGAAGGCCTATTGGCCCATACGAGGCAGCTCCTATTATAACCACCGAAGGAGATAGTGATAGGAATAAGAAGAGGATAGCAAGGGAGTGTAGGAGAAGACAATGAACAGAAAAAGGGAGAAGAGAGAAAGAAAAGGAAAGAGAAAGAAAGATAAATGGAAGGGGGAAGCTACTCTACTCTACACAGACGCCGTCTTGTAGAATCGGCTCTTATTAACAATGTACCTAACATGAACTTGAGTCCTGGCTTTGTTGCTGTGGACTCTTCCCTTTCACAGTATATACTCAAATGCTCTAATCTTTCTAACAAACGTGACTTAACATAAGCTTTCCCCCTTCCATTTATCTTTCTTTCTCTTTCCTTTTCTTTCTCTCTTCTCCCTTTTTCTGTTCATTGTCTTCTCCTACACTCCTATCCTCTTCTTATTCCTATCACTATCTCCTTCGGTGGTTATAATAGGAGCTGCCTCGTATGGGCCAATAGGCCTTCTGCAGTTCTCATTACTACTATCCCCTACAACTGACTTTCCTCCTCAGCTCTCTCTTGCCTATTTATTGCCTGACCGTACCTCCTCATCACAATCGACTTGATAATGGTCCAGGACGGACCGAAACGTCGTCGTCCCTTCAACTTCTAGTGTGTGGTCTGGTCAACATACTTCAGCCACGTTATTGTGACTCATCGCCTGCATAGGTTAGGTTAGGTAGGGTTGGTTAAGTTCGGTCATATATCTACGTTAATTTTAACTCCCAATAAAAAAAAATTGACCTCATACATAATGAAATGGGTAGCTTTATCATTTCATAAGAAAAAAAATAGAGAAAATATATTAATTCAGGAAAACTTGGCTTATTAGGCAAATTGGGCCTTGCATAGTAGGCTGAGAAGTGCATTCTGGCTATTAGGTACGACATATATATATATATATATATATATATATATATATATATATATATATATATATATATATATATATATATGTCGTACCTAGTAGCCAGAACGCACTTCTCAGCCTACTATGCAAGACCCGATTTGCCTAATAGGCCAAGTTTTCCTGAATTTATATATTTTTCAAAAAAAAATTCTCATGAAATGATAAATCTGGCC